>NC_025703.1:26543127-26546466 GCF_000633955.1 Camelina sativa | reverse complement strand
CCCCCCCCCCTAAACGTCATGCTGTCCCGTCTGAAACACTTTTGTTAGGGAAAAGAAAGGAGGTTGTGGATCGCCCAGACACTGTTGGACGGGCTGGAGCAAGCATTCCTCAGAAGAGGTAAGATGGTTCTGGCTCGTCTGTTCCTGAAGTGGCTAAGAGGCTCGTCATTCCACAGTGACTCGTGCTTTCCTGAATGACGCTTCCTCCTGTACTGAGCTATTCTGCAAAATCCATTTTGATACAGGGAACCTTATACCGGTTGACCGGTTGACGGAGAAAGACTCGGTCACTGATGTGGTGAAGACGTCTTTTGACGTTGGCTTGCTTATCTCTTAGATATTTCGTCGGTTACGACCATCTTTATGAACATTTTGACAGAATTTTCCGCTTCGCAGCTTATTACGACGATTAATCGGGCGGCATCCTGTTACGAACGCAACATCCGCGAGATGGAAGCCGCTGCTGCCGAGCGTCCTGATCCCTCTGCTGACAAAGTCAAGTGGCTCAAAAATAAACTGGCAGAGGCCCAACGTTCAAATCGAAAGCTGAATGAACAAGTTACAAAACTCGAGCAAGGTCGCGACAGGTTGATAGCTGAGAGGGACGAGCTTCGTGACAAACTGGGGGCTGCTGATTTGTCACGTGACGAGCTGAAGGTGGCACTGGAGGCTGAAACGAAGAGGTTGCAGGTGCGTCGAGAAGACTACAGTCTTTACATCAAAATGTCCGCCTATCGTCATCTTGCCGGTCGGGTTCAGAGGCTCTTATCGAAGCACAAGAGTTATGCTGATGCGATTGAAGCTTCTTGTCCGAAGTTCTTGGAATATAACCAGGCCGTCGGGAACAAGCGTATGCTGGAGGCGCTCGTCGCAGATGTTTAAATTGCTCTTCTGGCTGACGGGGTTATTGAGAGGGTGGGCAATGTGGCTGCTCAGCTTAAAGAAGAAGTTGAACAGCTCTTCCTCCCCGATATTCTTGATGGCGATTTCGACATGTCCTTGTGCTTCACTACTCCCCTTCTAGAGGTGGAATGGGTCAGGTCGCCGAGCTACGAGGAAGGTCGTCACGAGTTCGAGAACGGGGCATCCAGCGACGAGGAGGGGGGGGGAGACGGCCGAGGTGCAAGGGAATGCTTTAGCAATGGAGATCTCCGGGGATGTGCGAGTGGAGGTACAAAGTGATGAAGTCGTCACCCAGGTGGAAGGACGAGACGAGCAGGTCGTCGTCCAGGCAGAAGGGGATGGTGAGCACGTCGTCGCTCTGGGAGAAAAGCAAAATGAACAAGTCTCCACCCGGTCACGCGAGGAGGATTCTCCGGTCGTCGGTTTGGTTTGATGTATTGCCGCATTGGGGTCGGCTCCTGTCATTGTTGTTTAAGCTGCCATTTGTGGGGATCGGCTCCCTTTGCTTGTCATTGCCGTGTTTCAGGGGTCATCTCCCTTTGAACTTTACCGGCTTTATTGCGTTTGCTCCTCTGTTTTTTAATGACCAATGGTTACAAGTGTTTTCCTCTTTAGCTCTATTTAATGCTCTTAATCACATCAATTTAATATGATGATCATTCAATGGGTGTGATTTCTGAGGCTTACTCAATTTATTGTTGCCCTCAGGAAATCGCTTCTTCCGCTCCATAAATTATCCTTCCGAATTTCACATTCTTCATTCTTTTCCTTTTGTTTGCTCTCGAGAGACAGCTCGTCATAAAATAGGTGATATTGCTCTGATGCCTATAACAATGAGGTCGGCGTGGCTGAGGAGGGCATGAGAACAACTCGCTGTAAGGCCCGACGATGTGATCCATTCGGAAGTCGAGTACTACCAAGCTCGGATTCAAAGGCTGAGGAATTACATCATGGCTACACGTCGCATGTTCGAGCGCCACTTCCAGTTTTGCCGTGTGGATGGGACTGTGGAACACCTCGAACTGCTGATCGGCGAGGGGCTATTCATCCCAAGTGGAGATGGGATCGGCTGCTTGAGGAGCGCTCTCGCTGTGAATCGTTGTTGGCCGAGGCAGTGGTTCCCGACCTTGAGGAGGGTGACCTGGAACCTATCTGTAGGAGGCCGTTTGAAGATCACGTGGAGCTCGACGCTTGCCGAACTCGTTTGACGTATTGCGCCGGTATATCAATCAGCTTGAGAGAACTGATCACCACTTATGCGAGAGCAGCCGTGTCGAGGGGGCCCGCTCGTATCTCGAGAAGATGATCTCCAGGGGTGCAGTCGTTCTGATGGACAGGCTGAAAGAATTGAAGGAATCATGCCGCTTTTGGCAGACGACTATTGCCAGACTGGAGTTCGACGAACCCTCCAATGCCGACCTTGGGATATGAAGAGTGGGTCTTTGTGCGGGGTGCTTGGTCGTCCGATCTTATTTGGCTCTCTTTCTTTCTGTTTTTTTTTTAGATATCTATGTAATGTGAACTACGAGCGGCTTGATCCCTCTTGATCGGGGGGTACGTAGGAAGTCCCGTTTACGGGACACAGCTGCCGATAATATAATTTTCTTATGTTTGATGAGGATCTATGCCCAAGGACACACTTTGCAAGGTCTTGAAGAAGGATGAACGAAATGATGATGAAGGATGGGTGAAAGATGCAGCGGAATGAAGAGATGAATTGCGGAGAAGGTGAAGAGGTGGAATTGCAGCGGATTGAAAGGGAGAACGAAGTGTACTTCTAAGAGAAATGAAGATCTCTTAGACTACAGGCTTGATTACAACTTAGATATTACACACTAAGAAGTAAACAAGTTGAGAAGATATTACACACTCCTCAGATCAAACAAGTAGAAAAGAAGTTTTTGATTAAAATATTTGATGAGAAACAAATGAGAACTACATTGTCTTTTTATAGGAGAAGGGGGGATGAAGGAGAAGAGGAGAGAAGGGAGAAATAAATGCATAGGAAATCATGCAAGAGCATTAACAAAGTCAAGCTCATGCACAATGCCTAGGAAAATACAAAAGCAATAAATGCAAGTTTGAACAAGAGAGAAATAGAAAATGGGCCAAGGCAAAGAGATGGGTCTTGGACTACGAAATGGGGTGACAAAAGGGCCTTGAAAGTATCACTTAAGCCTCATGAAAAACCTTGTCAAGAAAACCCAATGGGACAAAACTTGACAAGGGAAAAAGAGTGCATAAGCAACACTTAACCCTTCATCGAACACCCTGAGCTGTGATCATTGTTAGGATGGCTTGAACCATGTCTTCTTGCTTCTTGTCCAGCTCTCTAAGTAGACCATTGATGGCTTGGTTGAACCTCCTGGATTTTGACCTTGTTAGAGGACCCGCCAGAACGATCAATGCTTCCTCCGATGCTTCCGCTGGTACAAG
>NC_025703.1:26529761-26542544 GCF_000633955.1 Camelina sativa | reverse complement strand
TGGAGTCATAGGTCCAATTGGTATAACAACATCATCCTCAGCAATGAACTGTCTCTCCTTGGCTTCTTCTCCAAGCTGTTTCTCCTTGGGTCCGTCTCTGAGCTATTCCTCCTTGGGTCCGGACTGATCCTTTCTTTCAAACTCCTTATTCTCCTTTTCTTGTTCTGCTTGCTTCCATTGTCCTCCATTAGAATCTGTACCTATCTCAACACTTTTGGGAAAAGACAAGTGCATCATACAAGAATTGGAATTTTCTAAACCTTGAACAGTTACTTCCTTGGATTTTGAAAGTGTAGAAGACTTACATTGCTTTGGTTCTCCACTTGAGTCAAGCCATGATTTTAGAATTTTCTCATGAACGACAATCTGTTCAGGGACCTTTTTTGGTTGAGATGTTGACTTAGCCTTCATCTTCTCGATTTTAATGTACTCGGTTAATGCCTCAAAAAGATCTGATTGCGCCTTAGCCTCCACGGATTTGGGGTTTTCTTTTCAGGAACTGCTTTGATTGTGGCATTGGCTTGGGAAGAACGGTGTAGCACTTGTGGAGCATACTTATTCCTTAGAAGTTTCTTAAGATCTCTCCACAATGTGATATTCGGCTTCTTGTAATACCAACGGTCATCAACTTCTTGCAACCACCATTTGTAAGCGTCTCCAGTGAGTTGGGTTAGTGCAAAAGCTAATCTCTCATTTCTTGGGATGTCCTTGTAGTAGAACCAATCATCCATGTTTTTCTCCCATTCAAGGTAGTCTCCTTTTCCTGTAAAGTTATAGAGTTTATGAGCAAGTGGAAATTTATAATAATTCACAGATTTAGATTTGGGAGTGTGAGAGATTTTCTGTTGGCTGCTCCGGATTGATCTAGATGTGTCATCTGGTGGCTTGGGTTTAAGATCTTGGTGTTGCCTTTGACGTAGAGCACCAAGCTTTTCGTCGAGCATCGTTGCCATAGCAACTGTGATTGATTTCGTAATTCTCCTTTCCAGGCTAGAGGTGGATGAATCTTCTTCTTTGGATGTCACCATGGTACCTGAAAAACAAAGCACAAAAATCCAACAAGTAAATAGTTCCAAAAACACGCAAACAAAAACGGATCTGGAAAAATATAAAAACGGTTCAAAAAATTCTGAAATCAATTTTCAAAAATAATAGACTCAAATCTGATCCAAATGCAATTGATTTCGTAATTTTTCAACAAGCAAAACATTTTATAAACTTCTCGCAAGATGAACGAAAATTTGGAAAAATAGAAAGTGACGATTGGAATCTTAAAACCTGGTTGCAAAGTGGCTCTGATACCACATGATAGACTCCTTGATGAGGATCTATGCCCAAGGACACACTTTGCAAGGTCTTGAAGAGGGATGAACGAAATAATGATGAAGGATGGGTGAAAGATGCAGCAGAATGAAGAGATGAATTGCGGAGAAGGTGAAGAGGTGGAATTGCAGCAGATTGAAGGGGAGAACAAAGTGTACTTCTAAGAGAGATGAAGATCTCTTAGACTGCAGGCTTGATTACAACTTAGATATTACACACTAAGAAGTAAACAAGTTGAGAAGATATTACACACTCCTCAGATCAAACAAGTAGAAAAGAAGTTTTTGATTAAAATGTTTGATGAGAAAGAAATGAGAACTACATTGTCTTTTTATAGGAGAAGGGGGGATGAAGGAGAAGAGGAGAGAAGGGAGAAATAAATGCCTAGGAAATCATGCAAGAGCATTAACAAAGTCAAGCTCATGCACAATGCCTAGGAAAATACAAAAGCAATAAATGCAAGTTTGAACAAGAGAGAAATAGAAAATGGGCCAAGGCAAAGAGATGGGTCTTGGACTACGAAATGGGGTGACAAAAGGGCCTTGAAAGTATCACTTAAGCCTCATGAAAAACCTTGTCAAGAAAACCCAATGGGACAAAACTTGACAAGGGAAAAAGAGTGCATAAGCAACACTTAACCCTTCATCGAACACCCTGAGCTGTGATCATTGTTAGGATGGCTTGAACCATGTCTTCTTGCTTCTTGTCCAGCTCTCTAAGTAGACCATTGATGGCTTGGTTGAACCTCCTGGATTTTGACCTTGTTAGAGGACCCGCCAGAACGATCAATGCTTCCTCCGATGCTTCCGCTGGTACAAGTTGCTCCTCCGATGCTTCCTCTGGTTCAAGCTGCTCTTCCAATGCTTCCTCTGGTTCAAACTGCTCCTCATGTTCATGTTGTTTGGTTGAGCTGGCCATGGTCTCATCATCCTGTCCCACTTGAAAAGGATTTGGCCTCAAATCCGAATTATCTGCACAATAAGGAAGAAGATCATAAACATTGAAACTGCCATTCACTTTGTACTTACCTTGGAGGTCGAGTTGGTAGGCATTGTTGTTGATCATTTTGAGCACTTTGAACGGTCCATCAATCTTTCGCATTAGTTTTGGCTCCTTTTCAGCTGGAAATTGTTTACTCCTCAGGTGTACTATTAGTTGTTCTCCAACCCCAAAGATCATCCTAAAACAACCATTGGATTTATGATCATGCATCAAAATATTTCCAATTCCGGTTTTCGCAAAGACTTTAGATGAAAGAACTTCTATATCTGGGGGCTCCTCTTTTGTACCTGCAAAGTAGTCAATACCTTTCGCAAAGATCAAGTGCATCATTATAGTCATGGATTCACTATAAACATGAAAACATATCTCAGCTTGGTAAAAATCATTATCCTTGTCATGTTCAGAATTTTCTTTGAATAAACCTAACATTTTCCCATGTTTTTCTGAATGTAAAAAACTAATAATCAAAGCTCTAGAATCATGAAAAACAAATTGGGTTAAGGAATTACTTAGCTGGATAAGGCCTTGGGTATTATAGATGCTCATCATGGTTAATGGAAGTGGATCTAGGTTTCTTCTTGGATCAGTATGAAGTTGTTGACATGTTGGTGCTCATCTGGATCCAAATCAGGTGGCTTAAATCGTTTATCTCCCACTTTCTTTTCAGTTTTGCTTATGCGCTTCTTGACCACTCTGAAATCTGTATATGGTTCTTTTGACAAAGACAAGCGAATCATATTTGTGTGAGCTTGGATAAAAGTATCCTTGAGAATAAAAATACTTATCTTATGATTGTTGGATATGAACACACGTATTGCATCGGGTGGTTCATCTTTGAGCGTTGAGAAAGCTTTGACTACTTTTCCATGCTCCATGTTTATTGATTTATATTGTAAGAACACAAGATCTCCTACATCAAAAGAAAACAGTTTAGGCACATTGAAAAAGATCAAACAGATATTTATGTAGTTGTTATCAAAATAAAGTTTTAGAATGGAGCATCCTTGGGCGATCGAAGTTGTTTTCCTAAGATACTTCCAGCTTCTAACTCGAAAATGATAAATAATTTGTTGGCATATATCTGGTGGTTTCTCCTTGATTTGAACAGAACATGTTTCTTCACCAAAGTACTTATGCTTCTTCATGTAACATGTTCCTTTCTTAGCACTCATGGGATAGAACAAATGCATTATACTTGAAACAGAGAACTCAAAAACATGATCTATCACAGTTGGTTTGCAAAGCTCAATGAACGGTTTAAAATCACACAACTCTTTTTCTAGCAAATGTCTCATGTCAGAAAAAGGTTTAACCATTACATGCTTAGTTTTAGTTTTAAACGGTTCCATTGCAATGCTACACAAAGAAACTCTCAAAGAAGAGTTAAATTCAAGAAACTCTTTAAACAACAAACCTTTTGGCTTAAAGAACTTTTCAAGGTCAAATGTTTCAGAAGTTGGAATCATTTTGTCAAAAACAGATTTCGAAACACAAAATTCTTTCACATTTTCTAAACCAAAACGTTTTTCATCTTGAGCAGAAATCATCACAAAATAATTAGGATATGTCCTAACCAAATCAATTTCCTTACAGTGCTTTCTTGGGTAGTCACAAGATATGGTATAGGGAGTGGGTTTGGCACAATGTTGATCTGCTCCAAATCACTAATCAATGGCAAACTCATTTGTTTTGTTTCTAGTGATTCTTCTTCCTGAACTTGAGATGGAGTCATAGGTCCAATTGGTATAACAACATCATCCTCAGCAATGAACTGTCTCTCCTTGGCTTCTTCTCCAAGCTGTTTCTCCTTGGGTCCGTCTCTGAGCTATTCCTCCTTGGGTCCGGACTGATCCTTTCTTTCAAACTCCTTATTCTCCTTTTCTTGTTCTGCTTGCTTCCATTGTCCTCCATTAGAATCTGTACCTATCTCAACACTTTTGGGAAAAGACAAGTGCATCATACAAGAATTGGAATTTTCTAAACCTTGAACAGTTACTTCCTTGGATTTTGAAAGTGTAGAAGACTTACATTGCTTTGGTTCTCCACTTGAGTCAAGCCATGATTTTAGAATTTTCTCATGAACGACAATCTGTTCAGGGACCTTTTTTGGTTGAGATGTTGACTTAGCCTTCATCTTCTCGATTTTAATGTACTCGGTTAATGCCTCAAAAAGATCTGATTGCGCCTTAGCCTCCACGGATTTGGGGTTTTCTTTTCAGGAACTGCTTTGATTGTGGCATTGGCTTGGGAAGAACGGTGTAGCACTTGTGGAGCATACTTATTCCTTAGAAGTTTCTTAAGATCTCTCCACAATGTGATATTCGGCTTCTTGTAATACCAACGGTCATCAACTTCTTGCAACCACCATTTGTAAGCGTCTCCAGTGAGTTGGGTTAGTGCAAAAGCTAATCTCTCATTTCTTGGGATGTCCTTGTAGTAGAACCAATCATCCATGTTTTTCTCCCATTCAAGGTAGTCTCCTTTTCCTGTAAAGTTATAGAGTTTATGAGCAAGTGGAAATTTATAATAATTCACAGATTTAGATTTGGGAGTGTGAGAGATTTTCTGTTGGCTGCTCCGGATTGATCTAGATGTGTCATCTGGTGGCTTGGGTTTAAGATCTTGGTGTTGCCTTTGACGTAGAGCACCAAGCTTTTCGTCGAGCATCGTTGCCATAGCGACTGTGATTGATTTCGTAATTCTCCTTTCCAGGCTAGAGGTGGATGAATCTTCTTCTTTGGATGTCACCATGGTACCTGAAAAACAAAGCACAAAAATCCAACAAGTAAATAGTTCCAAAAACACGCAAACAAAAACGGATCTGGAAAAATATAAAAACGGTTCAAAAAATTCTGAAATCAATTTTCAAAAATAATAGACTCAAATCTGATCCAAATGCAATTGATTTCGTAATTTTTCAACAAGCAAAACATTTTATAAACTTCTCGCAAGATGAACGAAAATTTGGAAAAATAGAAAGTGACGATTGGAATCTTAAAACCTGGTTGCAAAGTGGCTCTGATACCACATGATAGACTCCTTGATGAGGATCTATGCCCAAGGACACACTTTGCAAGGTCTTGAAGAGGGATGAACGAAATAATGATGAAGGATGGGTGAAAGATGCAGCGGAATGAAGAGATGAATTGCGGAGAAGGTGAAGAGGTGGAATTGCAGCAGATTGAAGGGGAGAACAAAGTGTACTTCTAAGAGAGATGAAGATCTCTTAGACTGCAGGCTTGATTACAACTTAGATATTACACACTAAGAAGTAAACAAGTTGAGAAGATATTACACACTCCTCAGATCAAACAAGTAGAAAAGAAGTTTTTGATTAAAATGTTTGATGAGAAAGAAATGAGAACTACATTGTCTTTTTATAGGAGAAGGGGGGATGAAGGAGAAGAGGAGAGAAGGGAGAAATAAATGCCTAGGAAATCATGCAAGAGCATTAACAAAGTCAAGCTCATGCACAATGCCTAGGAAAATACAAAAGCAATAAATGCAAGTTTGAACAAGAGAGAAATAGAAAATGGGCCAAGGCAAAGAGATGGGTCTTGGACTACGAAATGGGGTGACAAAAGGGCCTTGAAAGTATCACTTAAGCCTCATGAAAAACCTTGTCAAGAAAACCCAATGGGACAAAACTTGACAAGGGAAAAAGAGTGCATAAGCAACACTTAACCCTTCATCGAACACCCTGAGCTGTGATCATTGTTAGGATGGCTTGAACCATGTCTTCTTGCTTCTTGTCCAGCTCTCTAAGTAGACCATTGATGGCTTGGTTGAACCTCCTGGATTTTGACCTTGTTAGAGGACCCGCCAGAACGATTAATGCTTCCTCCGATGCTTCCGCTGGTACAAGCTGCTCCTCCGATGCTTCCTCTGGTTCAAGCTGCTCTTCCAATGCTTCCTCTGGTTCAAGCTACTCCTCATGTTCATGTTGTTTGGTTGAGCTGGCCATGGTCTCATCAGACCCCCAACCCGGCAATAGTTCAAAACATGTGCCGACCCCATTACGGCACATACCCAAAAAAAAAAATGGGGGGGGGAATACTGTTGGGGGTAGATCCTCACCCCAACAAAAGGCTCGGCCCAGAAAAGGCCCAAACAAACCCCAAGGGAAAGAGGGGTATTTTGGTCTTTTTTGAGGACAAACCGACACAGTTTCCCATAAATACGGGCGTACAGCATTCGAAAGGGGGGGTCACGGAAAAGAAGGGGAAAGAATATGGATAAAGTTATAAACTCTCTCGTTCAAAGCATAGAATCGACGAGCTCACAACTCGTCCATCATCTTACTTTTTCGTCACTTTAGCTCGTCTCATTCACTTTGTAGCCCGTCCTTTTTGTGCTCTGGCACCGATTTGTAAAGAGTATTTCGACCTCAAAAAAAAAAAAAATAGATGAGCTCGGTCACCCATAACTCGCTCAGATACTTACTTGTTGGTCTGGAAGTTTTTGTTCTCCATCAGAACTGAGAATTGCTTCAAGAATTCGGTTACTAGATCCTTGATAATGTCAATCGATCCAGATGGGAGCCGTGAGAACCAACTTAGGGTGGTGCCCGTCAGATGCTCAGCAAAGACTTGACAGGCTCCGGCATCGTACTCCGTCGGGCTGAATTGCAGGGGGCCGAGAGATATCCCAAATGTGCGCAGGAAGTCTCGCGAGTCGGCAGTGCCATCGTAGTAGCCTAGTCTTGGCTTGATCGGTCGGCGCACCGGCGTGGTTGCGAGTCTTCTTGAGAACGGAGTTCGTTGTGTTGCTTCAAGTATGAGGTCTACCTTTGGTGCCTTGCTTGTCAATTTATCGAATATTGCTTCCATTTCCTGCATTTTCTTTCTGATCTCCTTTAGCTCTTTGTCTTTTGCCGTGCTGGTTTGGTCGTCGACGTCTATGAGAGGATTACGCTCGAGCTCGTTTGCTTGCAGTTGTGGTCCTACCATCGTCTCGAGCGAGAGAAGGTTCTCTGGATGTTGTCGAGCGGCGTCGAGGTTGTTGATTTCCTCCTGAGAACTTACTTGCGCTGCAGTGAGTGCGTCTAGCCGAGTGTTGGTCCGCTGCTCCTGCTGATCAAGGCGTGTTAGTATCCCACGGAATAGTTCGTCGATGCTAGAGACGGGCTGACTGTTGTGCAGGGCGAGTTGTGCAGGGATCTGTGTTGCCTCCATCCCCTGAGGACTCGTCAGGTTTGAGGCGATGACAAACGTCTTTGGGCTTTCGACTGCGATGGCTTTCCTCGGAGCATCTGGGTCGGAAGGATTGTGGGTCTGACCTAATCTGTTCCTTGGGTTATCGTTCCACCCGACGACCCACCTGCTTTGTCTCCTTTGTTTGTAGTTCTAGTCATCTAGTCCGACTTTTGTAGATCCTTTCTTCAAATCTTAAAAGAAGATTTCGACTTGATTCCCCCTACCTGGCGCGCCAAATTGTTGATGCTCATATCGGTCACAATTAAAATACTTAGTTCGGTAAAATAGAGGTCGAAATACTCTTTATAAATCGGTGTCGGGGCACAAAGAGGACGGGCTACAAAGTGAATGAGACGAGCTAAAGTGACGAAAAAGTAAGATGATGGACGAGCTGCGAGCTCGTCGATTCTATGCTTTGAACGAGAGAGTTTATAACTTTATCCGTATTATTTCCCCTTCTTTTCCGCGATCCCCCTTTTGAATGTCGTACGCCCGTATTTATGGGAAACTGTGTCGGTTCGTCCTCTGAAAAGACCAAAATACCCCTGCTTCCCTTATTTGGACCTTTTATGGGCTGAGCCTTTTGTTGGGGTGAGGATCTACCCCCAACAGTCGTGACAGCGAAGGAGCAAGAGTCAACGACAAGGGAACAAGTCAACAAGGAAGAAGAAGTTGGACTTGTGTGTTTGTAATAAGGTGTTTGGGCCATAAGTGAATTAAGTCCAATGTGTTAAGTGGGTTTGGTTGGTTGTAGCATAGTAATTAGGTTAAGAGGAAGAAGTAGTATAAAAGAGATGTAATGGCCTAAGATAACATCATCCAAGATTAACAATGTAGAAGCTAAAGAAAAATGGTTCTCTTGTCTCTAGACTAAACAAACCAAAATAGAGAAGAGAGATCTAACCTAAGAGAGGTAAGAAGTAAGAATTCCAACAAGAATATGCAATACCGAGTATGAAACTCACGGAAAGAGCCCAGAACAATGGCCACGAACCAACGATCCACCCCAGCCAGAAACTCTATAAAGCAAATCAAATTACTTATTGTGTATAAAGACTTCTGAAAGTCAGAACTTTGTGAAAGTGGTATATCATACCTAATACAGTAAAACCACAAATTTCTCAACTAAGAACTGATGAAAAGATAAATTTGAATCGACGTTCATAAAACGCAGAATCAACTTCTCAAGTTAGAATCCATGGAAGGATCTCAATCTAACAATGAGGAACACACACCAACAAACTAACAAAAAGAAGAAGAATTACAATTCCCAGATTTTTCACATAATGAAGAAGAGGATGACCAGCTCCCTTTTAAGTCTCATACGGCCTCACATTCTCCTAAACCGAATAATCTTAAACGTAGTTGCTGTGAAATCACAACCCGTGATATCAACATCCCTCTCCATCTAATTGTGGAGATACTGAAGAAACTCCCATCCAAGTCTCTAGTGAGATTCCAATGCGTCTCAAAGCTATGGTCAACCATAATCGGTCCCCGTAGAGACTTCATAGACTCGATCGTGACTCGGTCTTTGTCTCAGCCGCGGCCTGATGATCTTCACTTCATCTTTCACCACTTTGCCCGTGAACCTTTCTTTTTCTACTCATCTACTTATCCTGACAATGAAAACGCAGTATCAACCGTGGCACGTCGCCAATACGATAGCTTAGAGTATCAATACGTCCGCGGCTTGATCTATTGTTCTCCTTTAGATTCTCATGATATACAATCCTACAACGAGAAAATTTATTTCTTTACCTGATATGGAATCGTCTTTCACGTACGTAGGCTATTTCTTTGGGTACGACCCTGCCATGAATCAATACAAAGTAATGAGCGTGCTTACCAGTTTTGAAAAATGGGAGCATGTTTATCGAGTTTTTACATTGGGGGATCCAATGAAGCAATGGAGGAACATTCAAGGCATTGAAAATAGCTGTCCAGTGATGAGAGGGGTACACATCAATGGAACTATCTATTACGGAGCAAAAAGGTCCAACAAGGGTACAATTATGAGTCATGATATTATGCTTGTGAGCTTCGACTTTAGCTCAGAAAGATTTGATCATATAAATGCTCCTAAAGTAGTGACAGATGTCTTTAGGAACCAGACTCATCTCGTAAACTACAAAGGGAAGCTAGGATGCTTAAGTTACACCATCGTTAACTGTTTTGAGATGTGGGTTATGGACAATGCTGAGAAACAAGAATGGTTGAAAACTATGACTTTCTCTAGCTTCGCTTATACCCCGATAAAGAGTATAATAGATAGATATTCCTGCGTCACTTTAGGTGGTAAGATATTTTTATACCAACGTAGACATCATCGTAATGAACCTTTTCACGTCTACTATTATGATCCGGCGTTAGACAGTTTTAGAAGAATTATAATTGAGGGTAATACACAGCGTAGGCATGGCTATGCTATTGACATTTTAGGCGTGTCCGATCATGTTGAGAATACAATGCGTTTGTAATTAAGATTTTGTTGCACCACTTGGCCAAAGAAGTCAACTATATATTATGGCGACTTGGGATCTAGGATGACACATAAACACCATTTGGTGTTGTTGTTGTTATTATATATTCAAATACTTAAACATTCTATTTAATTATCTATTCTCTATACATGAATATATATATATATATATATATATTTACTCTTATAAAGGTGTAGTAGTGATTCATCCATCTCTAACCTATTTTGTTCTAAAGTCAGGGCTTTCTAACAAAAATCCATATGAGAACATATGTAAATGTCCTTGTTTTTGTCTTGTCCGAAAGATATAACCAAGTTCATGTCCTCCTGAAGGCTATATGAAAGTCCTTAAAATTTTCCTCTATCTTATATTAGTTCCATCCCTCACTCCAGATGCTTCGTTAGAATCTTGATCTCCAAGAAACCCACGTTCTGTTTGAAATCAACTCTAAAATCTTTGTTTTAAACTTATACTGTTGAAGGGTTGGAGGAAGTACCAATCGTTTCGAGGTGTACTCAGCCACGGCTAGCTCACATAAACAAGGTAGTGTTCCATCTTCTTTAGGAAGCTTAAAAGGATCACAATTTACATCAGAAGTGCAAACCGAACACGAAGGGGTATCCGCAGTTAGGTGTTTCACGTTTTGGGTTTACAGAAAACCGTAAAATGAAGAAAATGAAGAGAGACATAGAAGAGAATGATGATTATAAGAAGTCAAAATCTCCAACATCAGACAACTGATTAAGTCCCAACTATGTATATGCTCATCATGAGAGCTGCAACAACAGCCTGACAACAAAATCCAGTTGTTTAAACAGAGAGGCGAAAAATATGTATCTTTCCGATGCACTTTTTATCATAGAAAATATCCATATAACCCTTTTAATATTTATAAATTTATTATGTAATCCATTAAAATTCTTGTTTTGGTTTGTTTGATTATGTGTAAGTTATGCATTCGTTAGTCTTAAGTATTTCCGAAACTTCGGTATAGATTAACAAAGCTGTATGAAAATTCGTGACTTCGTTGAAGTAGCAAATACAAATATTTGGATAGATTATTACATTTTTATCACACAACAACATGTACCATCCACACATGTACCATATACTTGATCATTTATCTCTTTAACACAAAACTGGGTGCATCCATCCTCCCCTCCCATTTTACATGGAGCTGGTTGGTAGCATAGGAAACTTCCCTTTATTTCAAAACCTATTTTACAATAATCATTAAACAAATATAGATTAATAATAGAATAAAATATATCTATAAAAATAAATGAATATAATAGTGTGTATAATAATAAACTAGTACCGGGAGTGTTATCATCACAATGAACTGAAAATGTGACAAAGAGAATAGTGAGAACAAATGCGAGCAATACACATTTTTATGATATTATTTTTGTTGTTGTTGTTGTTGTTGTCCTTGTTGGTGTTGTTGTTTTACATTGGATGTGTTTATATATAGTAACACAAATAAAACGTAAGAGGTATTTTTTTTCTAGTCAAATGTAAAATAATCGATCTATTTTATATATATAGTAACACAAATAAATGTAATTAAGAGGTAATTTTTTTCTGGTCAAATGTGAACGATAAAAGAATCGAACTATTTTAAACCAAAAAAGTGATAGATTTATTTCTTTAGATTGCGGTCAAAAGAAAATAAAAATGGAGATTTGTTTTCTTTTGTAAAATGATTAAGTTAATAACAAATCTAAACTATCTGTCTCTCACAGTTCCATTTGTTTAGAAAGCTTATAGGAACACAATTTACATCCAGGAGATTTGACTTTGTTGCAGTTAATTAAAATACAGCAAAATAAACCACTTGTCCTTCAAATTTAGTATGAACGCCATTCCCATTATACGTTACCAAACTGCGTTTCAAAATTGACTTGATGAGTTATGTCAACAAAATAATTTGGTTTTCTCAGTTCACCTGAGTCTTAGTGCAATATTGTTCCTAAGGAGATCTTACTAGGCTGCTAAGGGAAGAAGGCTCGGTACAAGCCATCAGCATGAGCCACCTTGTTGTTATATATTTCTTCTCAAGAAAAAATTGTTACGTGGCTTAACATCATCATTAGTGTCTTGGCTAAACTGGATTACCATTGAAGCATTTTTTAATCTTCTTGTTCGTTCAGAGGGTCCACAAAATTTAGTTTGAGATTGGTTAATGTCAATGAATTGCATGAGCTTGAAAGCAAAGTAGCACCGCCAAGGTACACAAACACAACAAAGCTAGTCTCTTCATTGTTCATAAGCAAACAAGCCTTCTTGAGACACTAGAATGGAATCCCTTTTATAACAAGCCCACAAAATTATTATTTTCATATGTGAAACACTTTGCAAGACTAAAGTACCCTAACCTCTACCAAAACATAGTGACTTAACAAGTCAGTGGGGCTCCAGCTGCTTATGTGCTGACCCAAAATGCGGTAAACACTTTGATGAACTTGACTGAATAAAAACAGAAGCATAGTGATGACTTCTTCTTCTTCTTATAATGTCACTTCAAAAAAGGTAGCAGCAAGTACTCTGCATAAAAGAGCTGATGCAGCAAAAGGAGAAATTATCAGTAAGTTTTCATCAACAGACTCCAAATTGGAGAGAACAAAAAGGCTGTAAAGACTCTTTATAAACCAATCTAACCTTCCAAATGAACATATAACATGAAGTTATTTCGGTTTTGCTAGTCAGATCAACAGACTTAGCTCGAGTCCACAAAGTTGTTGCGAGTATAACATGACCGACAACCTAAAAGAGCAACA
>NC_025703.1:26508711-26529646 GCF_000633955.1 Camelina sativa | reverse complement strand
TTTTTTTTTTTTTTTTTGACAAAGCACTAAAGCTTCTTTAAGTTTCAATATTATACCTTTTCCTGACCCAGAGTTACAGAGAACGAACGTATTCCGAAGATCTTATCCCCCTCAATGTCAGGTATATCCTGCATCAAACCAATATAGAAACCATCTCATGCATCCACAACAGTAGAATGCTTTACTATTGAGTATAGAAATAATGAACTTTCTCCATCTTTGTTAACCTTAAACAACGCAATAACAACAGAGAAAAAGCTCATAAACGCAGTAGCGAAAATAAGAGGCCTTGTGAACAAGATTGGTCTTCCAAACACATGGGTCTGCAACAAAGTTTCACAGCTTTTAGTAACATAAATATCTGATTCTGATGGAGAATATCAAAACATAAAGAAACTGGTCTAGCTAGCACCTGAATATGTAGATAAAAGGCGATTTGAACAATAATAGCTCGGACAGCGAGAATACACATTGCTGCAACCAACGCAAATCTCTTCCACCGTAACAGTGGCAACTGTATAGCAGTAGGAAAATGTTACTAAAAACCTCACTGAGCCAAAATCCTAGTGGTGAATAACTGAATAAACTTGCTTACATTGATAGAATATGCAGTACCGAGTATGAAACTCACGGAAAGGGCCCAGAACAATGGCCACGAACCAACTATCCACCCCAGCCAGAAACTCTATAAAGCAAATCAAATTACTTACTGTGTATAAAGACTTCTAAAAGTTCGAACTTTATGAAAATGGCATATCATACCATGATGGAGAAGGAAGCTACTATCGCAATGCCGGTTGTAACAGAATATTCCCCTGATGCCAATGGAAGGTAAGGTTTGTTAACCTGCAAAAAAACACAACACAGAGTATGATTTAGGCACTAGCAACAATTCATCTCATCAGTCTCTCAAAATCTCATAGAAAAGAATACACACATGTTAATGTTACCTTATCTATTTCAACATCAGACAATTGATTTAGCCCAACAATGTATATGTTCATCATGAGAGCTGCAACAACAGCCTGACAACAAACCCCAGTTGTTCAAACAGAGAAATGAAAAACAATGTATCTTCTCGATTAGTCATTACCTCCAAGATGCCAGTGAAAAGTAACGGAGATATGTCAGAAACCTTCTCTACTGCTAAGAAAGATACAGATAAAATGCTCAGCACCTGCAAATCCAATCACAGAGAGCTTAATGTTATCTACTTGTAAGATTGTTGTGGTTATAATTAAAGAAACACATTTCTTAAGAGAAACTTAACTGTGCCGATAACAGTATGAGGCCTAGAAAACCTGTAAAACGCATCTAACGAGTCTCTAAAAGATTTCGGTTTGCTATTCGGCTCGAAAGCCTCGGGCTGACTCGCAGTAGCATTCACACGAAATCTCGACTTACGTTTCGGATACAGCAGCCACAATGAAGATGATTCTTTACCATCAAGCCTAACAAGATTGTTCCTAAACTTCGGTTTTGCAATAACTTTACATGAATCACTACGCAGAACTCGGATTTCTGCAAAAATTTGGGTAAAGATAAGTGTAAAGAGCCTAAAATTAATACCAACACAATGTGGATCGAATACAATAAGCAAATACAATTCAGATTCCGTAATGCAATTGCTTAGAACAGTGAGAATTAAGTTACAAGTTACCAAAACCCCATAAAAACCCTACAAAACGCACCTGATAAAGATTGGAGCTTTAGATTCTGCTTCCTCCAGCCAAATCCACCAGCTGATGATAATAAGTTTGAATGCATGAGAAAACAAAGATTCAAAAGTCAAGCCCAGAAATTAAGCTTCTCCACCACATAAAAAAAAGAAAACTTTGTCACCGACCTACTTCGATCTATTAAACAATTCATAAAAAAAATCGAACCTTTTTTTTATTTATATTCATAAAAACTCAAACTTTTGTATAGTTAGTACTCTCAATCACAAAACAGAGCCTAGTAAAGAACGAAATGGGAGAAAAGATCAAGACGAGAGTTACCAGCGGAAACAAGAGAAGAACTAGAGAGCAGAGACTCCATAAAATGAAAGCAAGCTTTTAGTACTTTACTTAAGGTGCAATTATATATAGGATCCCAGGAGGAAAAAAACAAATATATATCAAAATCAAAACAAAGAATTGATTTTTTTGAGAATCAAACAAGACAAAGAAACGATTTTTTTTTAGAACAGGGAGCAAAAGAGAAAGGTTTCAGCATGAGAGAGCTTTGGGATTGTGTGTGGGTCGAGGATGATTGTGATTAATTGATGTCATTATTGTTCTTTTGATGTGTGTGTGTTTTTAATCATTTTTAATTAGATTTGAAAATCTTACTTAAACCATTTTGGGAAATTTTAGGGAATTTACTTGGAAACAATTATTCAAAGTCTCTGGAAAAGTATCTATAGATTAAGCAAAAAGAAATGTGGTGTAGGTTTGCCAAATTTGTTTCAAAGTAAAATAAAAAATCTGACGGTGCGAGGGACAACAATATCACGTGTTGCGTCCTTTAGTTTTCTCACCAAACAAAAGTATTAGTGCCTAAAATTAAAAATATTGAAACATATGGGCCAAAAGAAAATATATGTTTCCTGTCTTTTGGATAATGGGATTCACGGTACTACTCGTAGGCCTGGGAAAAAACACTAAACTGAATACTTAAACCAGAACCGAACCAAAAAATCCGTCCTCGAGTATACCCGAAATTTTATCTGAACCTAAATTTTTTTTTTTTTTTTTTTTTAAAACTTAACTTCGATTGAAAATAAAAATTACAAGGCTTAAAAAGCCCATGACGGCTACAGGCCCTTAATTTAGTCAGTTGATCCAGCGCCTACATCTACTTACCAATATACAAAAAATAGGGCGAGATTTTTTACGTAAATGATAGTCCTAGACAATCCCCGAAACCTGTCACCAATAACAGACAGAATACCAAGCAACAATAATGCCAAAAAAAGGGGGGCAAGCAGGTGACCAAAGCCTTATAAAAAGAGTCTAAACTGAGTAAAGTTTCTCCTTGAGCTTGAGGAGCTTGAAGCATGGACAGAGGGAGAAGACGAGCTCTAATGAGTAGCTTGATCTCCTTAATGATGGAGGAGGCGTTCCTGATATTGGTGGAGTGGATGCGCTGGTTCCTCTCCTTCCAAACATGGTAAATGGACGCTTGAAATGCCAGTTTTACAATGGTCTTTAGGTTAGTATTCGCCGAAGCAGAGTGAACCCACACGAGACAAGGCATGAATGGAACCGGATGTTGTAATCCAAACTTGGCCATGAAGAATCTCCAGATCGCACTTCTGAATTCGCATTGAAAAAACAAATGGTCTCTAGATTCAGGATGATTATTACATAGAGGACAAACTGTAGGAACATTTAAACCTCATCCTCGAAGCCTATCTCTAGTGTGGAGACGATTCCAAGCCACTACCCAACAAATGAAGGCATGTTTCAGAATCCTATGCTTAAACCACACTGAATTGAACCAAGGGACAGAGGGACCTGCTGGGTTGAGAGCCAACCAAGTCTTTTGAGTAGAGAAGAGATCCGATGGAGGGTTATGATCTGGTTTCCAAAGTTATGTATCATCTTGTGTATTCACCAACATCTCCCCTACCTCTGGCAAGGCTTCATGTATTAGACGAATTGTGGGATGTCTGCTTCGACTAGATGAGAACCTCCAATCTTGTCCCCGTATAGCATCCCTCACCACCGCCTGCAAAGGTATTCCTACTATTTGGGAAGCATTGGGGCCAGAAACATCTAAAAGTGGACCTAACCCAGTCCAGTTGTCGAGCTAGAAGCTTACCGTCTCCCCAGAACCCACTTCACACACGATGAACGGTCGAGCCAGGGGTCTTAACTTGCATAATTTCCTCCACATCCAGCTTCCCCCCCCCGTGAGGTGTTCAGACTCCAGAAGTTTTTGTTTCTGATTAAGTTAACTCGAATCCAGGACACCCATAGGGAACCTGCTGCAATGAATAAGAGCCAAATAAGCTTCAAGGAAAGCACCTGATTCCATGCAGATAACCTCCTTAACCCCAATCCCCCACACTCTTTGGGAGTACAAACAGTTTCCCAAGAAATCTTCGCCCCTCTGGTCGAGTTGGGGGCTCCTCTCCAAAGAAAGGCATTGCAGATTTGTTCCAGCTTTTGGAGACACTGATTAAAGAGAAGGAAGACGGATGTCCAGAAGTTGATGGTGGAGTAAATAACCGACTTCAGGAGCTGCAATCTTCCCACGAAGGAAAGATGCCGAACTGTCCAGGACGCAAACTTCTGATGTATGCGATCAATGAGTGGCTGGTAGTCCTGCTTCCTCATCTTCTGAGCCATTAAAGGGACACCAAGATATCTTACTGGGAGAGAACCATGTATGAGTTCAAACTTAGCAGATAGAAATCTTGTTCTGTCGAAATCTCCTCCATCAAGCAAAAGAGTTGTTTTCTGTCTATTGAGAGCTAATCCCGAGCCTAGTTTGAACTCCTCAAGAATCTTCAATATTCCTTCAATTTAGGACTCAGAACCATCAAAGAAAATGAGGATGTCATCTGCGAAGCTGAGGTGAGTTATCACTGGAGCGAGACACTTAGGATGGAGCTGGAATAGATTATTTAGGGCTCCCTTATCAAGTAGCTTCGCCAAAATATCCATTACCAGTACAAACAGGTGCGAAGACATGGGATCACCTTGTCTGATGCCCTTTTTCCTTGAAAGAAGCCAATTAACTCCCCGTTGAAAGCAATGTTGTAGGATGGAGATGTCACACAAGCTCAGATTCAATTGATGAAGGTAAGAGGTAACTTAAGCGCCATTAGAATTTTTAAGAGGAATTCCCAATTGACATTATCATAAGCTTTCTTAAGATCAACTTGTAAGCATCCTCTCGCTGGAACACCTTCAAGGTGGAAATTCTCCACTAGTTCTGATGCCAGGAGAACATTTTCGCATAATAACCGACCTTTAATGAAACCTACTTGGTTCCCTTGAACTGCTTGGTAAATAAACAACTTGAGTTTCTGAGAGATGAGGCGAGTGATCAGCTTATAAATGGTGTTGTAGCAAGCGACAGGTCGAAACTTCGATAAGTGATCTGCCCCTGGATCCTTTGGGATAAGTGTAATTTCTGTGGTATTGAATTTCCTAAGTAATACCCTGGTTCGAAAGAATTCCTGCACCGCCTGGATAGTACTATCCTTGACAATTGACCACGTTTCCCAAAATAATTCTACTGGAAAACCATCCGGTCCAGGAACCTTGCTTTTTGGCATGCTAAAGAGTGACCTGGTGATTTCCTCCGCCGAAGGAATAGCAGACAGTTGCTCTGCCAGAGAGTCGTCACACCGAAAGGGGTGGATGGCTTGAATTTGGTCGACTGTTAGAGGAATTACCATTGTGTCCTCTGAACCGAGGAGGTGAGAGTAATAGGCGATAGTCATCTCCTTTAGCTGCTGCACATTCTCAATCCGGACTCCATCATTTGTTTCTCGATTTCTGTCTATAGAAGGATTCAAGAGCCTTTGCAAAGAAGTTCCACTTTTTACGAGCCATATGCTCTTCTCTGAAAAGAGAGTCCGTTGGAGTAGAAAGAAGCTCAGCCTGAACTTCCTCCAGCTTGGTCAGAGCTTCCGCAGTTCTCTGTTGCAAGTTACTAAACCCCTGCCTGTTCAATAATCTGCAAGCCTTTTTTGCTTCTCGTAAGTGTTCTCCGAGGAGGAACATAAAGGATCCCATCATTGTATCCTTGTCCCAGGCCTTTTTTATACACTCCATGAAGGTGGGATGGGAAGCTAAGAAAGAAAAATACTTGAAGCTCTTCTTCGATCTTCCCGGATGATTGTCAATGGTTAAGATGCAGGGGAAATGATCTGAGTCCCCTGGAGGGTCAAACATTGCTATGGCATCCAGGAAGGCGTTTGACCAAGCTTCATTCGCTAGGGCTCTGTCCAATTTCCTGATTATTGGATTGTCTTGCTGGTGGTCAGACCAAGTAAAAAACACTCCATGGCTTGGTAAATCTGCGAGATTGTTGTCAGTAATACAGCTTTGAAAGTCCTCAATACCGCGTAAAGGTAAAAGAGCAGGAATGACTGAAAAATGCTCAGTAGAGTCGGCTATCTAGTTAAAATCTCCCATCAAAACCCATGGAGTACTACACAATGGTGAAGAAGCTACCAGAAAAGAAATATCCTCCCAAAGCTCTCTTCTCTCCCCCTCTGTGCTTCTCCCATAGACAAAAGCGACGGCAAAGGACTGAGATAGAGAAGGTAGTTTGATACTACATAGTACCAACTGAGCCATCTTTGCGAATACCAAAAGTGACACTAAGGGATCCCACACTATCCAGATCCTCCCCAGGTCAGAACTACAATAGTTACTGGCTAATCTCCAGCCAGGCAGAGTTGCCGCCATTACAATATTGGCATTCTCCTCTGCTACATGAGTTTCCAAAAAACATCTTGCCACAAAGCCATGAGAAGTTATCCAACTTCTTACTACCCGTTGTCGAGAATGGCTATTTAAGCCTCTTATATTCCAGCAAAAAATCGACATACTTACAGCAAAAAACTTGAAACCATAGCTTTTAGAGTTTACCAGCCGCACTCGAGGTCGAGCCTCTTGTGCTAGCTGGGGAGAGGGCATTCTGTTGTGAGAACCAAATCTTTTGAAGCTTCTTCTTGGTTTTCTTAGATAGAGTTTACCAATCCGGGGGAAGTGGGAAGCCCGAGTCTGGAATCTTCACATCATGGTGAGTTTGGCTTTCAGTTAAAGCCTGATACCGGTTTGTAACAGAGAGTGCATGTACTGATACCGCTAATTAGGCAGGGGACTCTAGCGGTGGAGGTTGTCGCTCTGAGGGGGGCTTTCCCAGTTCCACAATTGGATTCGGATTTCCTTTCTCGACCCACACCAACTGCTTTAAAGTAGAGCCCTTATCACTCGCATACCCTTTCTCCTGGCCAATTGACTTTTGTCCATTCCTCTTATGAGGGACACTACAAGATCTCCTCTTCGAACATGATCGGGAGCGAGTACGTTTTGGTTTTGTGGGGAGTGCAGAGTCCTCTGAAGCACGAACGGAGACACCCTCTACCATAGTCCCATCTTGAGACGGGAGGACCACGTTCTTGTGAAGAACTTCTTTTGATCTCGACGGTATATCCTTTTTGAAGGGGGAGCACTTCATTAGGGGCTTAGGGCAACGACTTAGAAGGTGCCCATATCTGCCGAAACTCAGGCATTTTGGAGGAGGTCGCGGATACTCCACTGCCACACATGCAGTGTTACCCTGGACATCCCTAAGAATAACCGTCGCTGGGAGAGGAGCATCTAATTTTATCACAACCTTAACTTTAGTTTGTCCGATATTAACTGGATCCAACCAGGATTTTTCCCTATGGAGAGGTTCACCAATACCGCTGGCTATGACACTGATACCTTCTAGGGAGTAAAGTTGAGGAGGGATATTCTTGAGGATCGCCCAGGTCGGAGCAGTGTGGAGCTCCTCCAATTCTAATGGACCATCTAGAGACCAAGGGTAGACTGTGCAGGAACAGTTATCCGCTTGCCAGAACCCAACATCCGCAACCCACTGTCGAGTAGATAGGGATGGAATGAAAATGAGGGCTGTTGTGTCGGAGATGATCCTGACGGTGATGTTGCTATAACGACCCTAAATAGGATTCAAGTCCGTAAAGATGCGGGATGATGGAGGACATAAGCCGTGAAAATGGGCTACAAGATGGCCCTTCCACATTTCTGCCGCTTTCAACAGAACTGAGGAAGGAGCCATTACCAAGGGAGTGCCGTCTTCGAGAAAGGTCGGTGTGGCCAACTGTTTAAGATTTCGGAGGGAAACCTTGAATGTTGATGCCCACGGAGTTTCCCACTTTGACTTCCTAAGGGCAGCATGATTGTCTTGTACTGTTGCAGGAATGAGTGGAATAGGAGTTGCCAAATCGAGAGGGGGTTCGGCTGGAGAGTCGATAGAAGCAACGACGGCTAGAGGGGAGGAAGCTTCAAACACTGAATTTTCCACCTGAGATAAACTCGGTGCTAATTCAGGAACCTCTACGGAACAACCCATACCCTCAACTGCATCAGGAATTACAATAGGAGAGTTGTTAAAGCTAGTCATTGCGATTTCGCTAGGGATTCCAGGAGTTAAGGGAAGAGATCCCTTTGCCTCGACCGAAATGAGGTAGTCACTTGAGACGAAGGACTGAGACACCCGGTCACCAGATCTGGAACGGGAGAGGATGGCCGAGGACTCGTCACAGAGGAGGAAGCCAGAACACGAGCAAACTTAGAGGTTACCGAAGAGGGTAACACCCTTCTGAGTTTTTTCTTTTTCCTTGCAGTAGTCATTCTCACCGGTCGGCGTGAGGCCAACCGGCGGCGGCGATTAGGGTTATCGGGGAACTAATCACCTAAAAAGGAGAAATTTTTCTCTCTCTCTTTGAACCCAAAATTTTACCCTCCAAAACCGGTTATTTACTCATTATTTCTGAGTATTCGGGGTAAATTTTGGGTATATGTGTATCCAAAAAGAATCTAGGTTTTTATCGATTTTAAGATTTCAACCCTGAACCGATCCGAACTTGACAGTACCTAAACTGAAATTTTACATTTACCGTATTGGATCCTAAATTCCCTTATATCTGCAAAACCCTAACCCGAGCTGAGTATCTGAATGCCTAGGCTAGTTTAACTTAGTATGGTTTGGTTGGATTTTGTTTGGTTTGGTTCGGTTTAATTGAGATTAGAGTCATACGGTTTAAAGAAACAAAATTGTTGGCAAGACTTTAGTAACGCATCGAAAGGCCAATCTTGTTATGCGATAAAGACGAGTCCTTTTTACGGCCATTCAAAATCTCCCAACTTCAACCCCAAAAAGAACCTAAAGGCGCTAACTTTATTTTTAATCTTTTGCTTCATCACTCTCTTCTCCTTCATACACCATTATCAATCACAATCTCCCAATTCGGATAACATCATCATCCAAAAAAAAAAAATGGATGGAGCACTCTTCCCTCACAAACCTCCATACCCAATTCAATCCAAGAGATCTCCACAACCTCATCAATCCTCTAACCAATCTATCAAATTCAGTTCCGCTACACTTCACTTACCTCCTCCTTCTCCTCCTTCTTTCCCTCTCGATTCTCTCCTTCACCATCTCGTTCATCTCTCCTCCACGCCTCCCAGACATGCTGCTGCTCGTTTCCCTTCTCTCGAAGTCTCGGCTGATTCATCGTCACCGACTCATAAATGGCGGCAGGACTCGACGAAGCCCATGTCGTCGAGCTCTGTTCTGGGTGTTGAGATTGAGAACGAGAGAGGTGGGTCTTTGAAACTCTTGTGTAAGAAAGAAGTTGTCTTGGTTAATTCAATCGTTGAACAGCCTTTGCCTGGATTGAATAGGTTCTTCGATTCTGTGAAATCTGAGTTGTTTAGAACTGATTTGGTTAGTTTGGTTAAAGGTCTTGATGAATCTGGGCATTGGGAAAGAGCTGTTTTTTTGTTTGAATGGTTAGTTTCGTCTTCGAATTCGNCAATCTTGTTATGCGATAAAGACGAGTCCTTTTTACGGCCATTCAAAATCTCCCAACTTCAACCCCAAAAAGAACCTAAAGGCGCTAACTTTATTTTTAATCTTTTGCTTCATCACTCTCTTCTCCTTCATACACCATTATCAATCACAATCTCCCAATTCGGATAACATCATCATCCAAAAAAAAAAAATGGATGGAGCACTCTTCCCTCACAAACCTCCATACCCAATTCAATCCAAGAGATCTCCACAACCTCATCAATCCTCTAACCAATCTATCAAATTCAGTTCCGCTACACTTCACTTACCTCCTCCTTCTCCTCCTTCTTTCCCTCTCGATTCTCTCCTTCACCATCTCGTTCATCTCTCCTCCACGCCTCCCAGACATGCTGCTGCTCGTTTCCCTTCTCTCGAAGTCTCGGCTGATTCATCGTCACCGACTCATAAATGGCGGCAGGACTCGACGAAGCCCATGTCGTCGAGCTCTGTTCTGGGTGTTGAGATTGAGAACGAGAGAGGTGGGTCTTTGAAACTCTTGTGTAAGAAAGAAGTTATCTTGGTTAATTCAATCGTTGAACAGCCTTTGCCTGGATTGAATAGGTTCTTCGATTCTGTGAAATCTGAGTTGTTTAGAACTGATTTGGTTAGTTTGTTTAAGGGTCTTGATGATTCTGGGCATTGGGAAAGAGCTGTTTTTTTGTTTGAATGGTTAGTTTCGTCTTCGAATTCTGGTGCTTTGAAGCTAGATCATCAAGTTATCGAAATCTTAGTTAGGATCTTAGGTAGAGAGTCTCAGTACTCTGTTGCAGCTAAGTTGCTCGATAAAATTCCTCTACAAGATTACCTTCTCGATGTTCGCGCTTACACCACCATTCTACATGCTTATTCACGGACAGGGAAGTATGAAAAGGCTATCAATTTGTTTGAGAGGATGAAAGAGTTTGGACCTTCACCAACTCTGGTTACTTACAACGTGATTCTCGATGTTTTCGGGAAAATGGGTCGGTCTTGGAGGAAGATTCTAGTGGTTTTAGATGAAATGAGAAGCAAAGGATTGAACTTTGATGAGTTCACTTGTAGCACTGTGCTATCTGCTTGTGCAAGAGAAGGTTTGTTAAGAGAGGCCAAGGAGTTTTTCGCTGAACTTAAGTCGTGCGGCTATGAACCTGGAACTGTAACTTACAATGCTTTGTTGCAAGTTTTTGGTAAAGCAGGGGTTTATACTGAAGCATTAAGTGTTTTGAAGGAGATGGAGGAGAAAAACTGCCCAGCTGATTCTGTGACTTACAATGAGCTTGTTGCCGCTTATGTTAGAGCCGGTTTTAGCAAGGAAGCTGCTGGTGTCATTGAGATGATGACGGAAAAGGGTGTAATGCCGAACGCAATCACATATACTACAGTGATAGATGCGTATGGAAAGGCGGGAAAAGAGGACGAGGCTTTGAAGCTGTTTTATAGTATGAAAGAAGCCNAAAAAAAAATGGATGGAGCACTCTTCCCTCACAAACCTCCATACCCAATTCAATCCAAGAGATCTCCACAACCTCATCAATCCTCTAACCAATCTATCAAATTCAGTTCCGCTACACTTCACTTACCTCCTCCTTCTCCTCCTTCTTTCCCTCTCGATTCTCTCCTTCACCATCTCGTTCATCTCTCCTCCACGCCTCCGCGACACNCCACTTGGAACACAATGCTTGCTCTGTGTGGGAATAAGGGTATGGATAAGTTTGTGAACCGGGTGTTCCGTGAAATGAAGAGCTGCGGATTTGAACCTGATAGGGACACATTCAACACGCTGATTAGTGCTTATGGGCGATGTGGTTCAGAGGTTGATGCCTCGAAAATGTACGGTGAGATGACAAAAGCAGGTTTCAACGCTTGTGTTACAACTTACAACGCGTTACTTAATGCCTTGGCTAGACAAGGAGATTGGAGATCCGGCGAGAATGTGATTTCAGACATGAAAATTAAAGGCTTCAAACCAACTGAAACATCTTATTCGTTGATGCTTCAGTGTTATGCTAAAGGAGGGAACTATCTAGGGATAGAAAGAATCGAGAACGGGATAAACGAGGGCCAAATATTCCCAAGCTGGATGCTTTTGAGAACATTACTTCTCGCAAACTTCAAATGCCGAGCACTAGCGGGATCAGAGAGAGCATTCACACTGTTTAAAAAGCACGGATTCAAACCGGACATGGTGATTTTCAACTCAATGCTTTCCATTTTCACAAGGAACAACATGTACGATCAAGCAGAGGGGATTCTTCAGTCTATCCGCGAGGACGGGCTAAACCCGGATCTTGTAACCTACAACAGCCTCATGGACATGTACGTAAGAAGAGGAGAGTGTTGGAAAGCCGAAGAAATCCTCAAGACTCTAGAAAAATCGCAGTTGAAACCGGACCTGGTCTCTTACAACACGGTGATCAAAGGTTTCTGCAGAAGAGGGTTGATGCAAGAAGCGGTTAGGATGTTGTCTGAGATGACAGCGCGCGGAATCAGACCTTGCATATTCACTTACAACACGTTTGTTTCAGGTTACACGGCGATGGGAATGTTTGAAGAGATAGAGGATGTGATTGAGTGCATGGCGAAGAATGATTGCAGACCAAATGAGCTGACTTTTAAAATGGTAGTGGATGGTTACTGCAGAGCGGGGAAGTATAGTGAAGCTATGGATTTTGTGTATAAGATTAAGACCTTTGATGCCCGCTTTGATGATCAGTCTATTCAACGGCTTGCTCTCCGAGTACGTGAGAATTTAGAATCCTAAGACAATTATACATATTTGTTTTTTCTGTAGATTTGGGTTTCTTTTTTTTTTTTTTTTTTTTTTTTTGTATTGAATTTACATTTCATTCACTTTAATTTAAGCAAAACTTTGATGATGAAGGACGAATAAAAAGGTTACATGTTTCTACTCTTTATAGAAATAGGAATTCTCAGTTAACAGAATAGAAATTGTCTAAATTTAGAAAGAAAACCAAATTAATAACATGTTTCATAAATAATGTCTTCAACCTTTAGCCATGAAACCTCAAAAGTTTTAGCGGGTGTCAAAATCATGCAGTGTTTGGCTACAACCACCAACCGTGTCTCTCATACATTCCTCGCTCGCAGGTTATTGTTTTTGTCCTGTTTTGCTCTCTGTTTCCGTTTTGGATTTTCTTCTTCGTTGTATATTCTCTATAGACTATAGATATTTTCTAGTATATGTTGATTTTGGAACTTTAAAGATGAAGCTTTGAATCGTCAATTTACACACTTGAGGTTGAGGTTTTTCTTAATTTCTGATGCCAAAATCGATTTTGTCCCTATAGGCAATCGATTTTGTACGTTAAGATTTAACCTAATATCAACTAATTATGTCAATTTATTGCTTGTTTTGTAATAGAGTGTATAACATTTTTTCTTTCTCAGACATAAAGTATAATTGTTAGTGATATTTGAATTATATTGATAAGAAAGCACTCTTCTTTATTATCACAATGAATCAATACAAGTGTTAACGAGACACTCTAGACGCAGCTAGACATATCTCTTGTTCCCTCAGATGACACATGCGTCAATCTGTTCCTTCACAACTAACAAGCATAATAAACTTTTTTCCTTTACAAAGTATATAAGCATTGAGTAAGCCGAGCTAATCACTCGCACGTGTTCCTCTCACGCTACATACGTGCTCCTTCTTCTTTATCTTTTCTTCTTATGTAGACCCGATGAGGCTTATCAATACCTCACTTCGAAATGAAGCTTGTCCTCAAGCACAAAGGTTGGGAATTGTTTTTGCAGTTCTCGTGCCACCTCCCATGTTTTCTTGTCCTCAGGTAAACCTTTCCAGCGAACTAAGGCCTCCAACACGCCTTTATTGTTGTAACGTGTATCGAGTACTTCCTCTGGTTCCAATGACACTTCCTCTGCTTCATTGAAAACTTCTAGTAAAGGAATAACCTGATGATGCGCTCCTAGGACTTTCTTAATCTGAGAAATATGGAAGACTGGATGTATCTTTGAGCCATCTGGTAACTTCAATTTGTAGGCTGCTTTACCAATCCGCTCCATAACTTCATAAGGTCCAAAGTATTTGGCTGCAAGTTTCTGGCACGCACGTTTGGTAACGGACTATTGCCGATATGGCCTCAACTTTAAAAATACCCAATCACCCACTTCTAACTCCACATCTCTTCTGTGATTATCGGCGTTATTTTTCATCAGCTGATGCGCGCATATTAATTGATTCTAAATGTGAGTCAGCATTAAGTCTCTTTCTTTCAGCATAACTTCGGCTTCCATTTTTTTCGTAGACTGCTCTTTGAACCGGACTATAGCAGGAGGATCTCTTCCATACAAGACTTTAAATGGTGAAGTTTTAAGCGATGTATGGTAAGATGTGTTATACCATAATTCTGCCCAAGCTAAGAACTGATGCCAAGTACGAGGATGTGACGACGCAAAATATCAAAGAAAAGTCTCTAGGCACCTGTTCAATACTTCCGTTTGTCCATCGGTTTGTGGGTGGAACGTTGTACTGTATTTCAACTTTGTCCCTGAAAGTCTGAAGCAATCCTTCCAAAAAGTGCTCAAAAGAATACTCCCTCTGTCTAATACAATAGAGGCTGGATACCCGTGTAGCTTCATTACTTCTTTAACGAATAGGTTGGGCACCTCCGAAGCATAGAATGGATGTTTCAAGGCAATGAAGTGGCTGTACTTGCTTAACCTGTCTACTATCACCAGTATCACGTTCTTCCCATGAGATGTAGGTAAGCCTTCTACAAAGTCCATCGATATGTCCTCCCAAACTTGTTGCGGTAGTGGTAAGGGTTGTAGTAAACCTGCTGGAGATAAAGTTGAGTATTTGTGTCGTTGACAAACTTTACATTCTGACACTTACTTTTGGACATCCTTTGTCAAACCTTCCCAGTGAAATGATTGCTGAATTCTCTTTACTGTTTTAAGCACACCAGAATGTCCTCCCAATAGTCCTGCTTGGCATTCTTCCAAGTGGAATTGAATCTGAAGTTTTTGGGATGACCAATTGATGTTTAAACCAAAGTTTTCCATCTCTAACAGTGAATTTGCAATGCTTGTCTGAATTGGCTGCGTAAGCTTTGATATTTGTTTGTAACTGTTCGTCCTTCTCAATATCATCAAATATATCTTGCAGTTGCAGTGCAGTAGATACTGTGAAAGCCCATAGTACAATGGATGAAAATGTCCCGTCGGGTTGTGTTATCCTAGACAGTCCATCTGCTGCTGTGTTCTCGACTCCTGGTTTGTAAACGATTTCAAAATCGTAGTTTAAGAGTTTAATAAGCCATTTCTGATAATCCATAGTTACCTCCCTCTGATCTAGCAAAAACTTCAAACTTTTCTGATCTGTGTGTACCACAAAATGACGTCCAGACAAATAATGCTTCCACTATTGTATGGCTAAAACTATGGCCATTAATTCCCTCTCATACACCGGTTTTAGCTGTTCCTTAGCTGTTAATCCATGGCTGAAGTAAGCAATTGGTTTCCTGTTCTGCATCAATACTGCTCCCAAACCGAAACCAGATGCGTCTGCCTCTACTGTGAAGACGTCATCAAAATTTGGTAAAGATAGCACCGGAGCTGTAGACATTGCTTGTTTCAATTTATCAAAAGTAGCATGAGCCTCTGAACTCCATTCAAAGTTGTCCTTCTTCAAAAGCTCCGTTAATGGTCTAGCCAGCATCCCATAACCTTTGATAAACCATCTATAATAACTGGTTAATCCAAGAAATCCTCTTAACTCCTTTACCGACTTTGGTGTCACCCAAATTAGTCATGACTTGAGTTTTGGAAGGATTAGTAGAGACATCTTCTTTGGAGATTATGTGTCCTAAGTAATCCACCTGTTGTTGGGAAAACATACACTTCTTCTTATTTGCAAACAACTGGTTCTCCTTCAAAATTCTCATGACTATTGCTAGATGCTCTACATGTTGTTGCAGGCTATCGGTGTAGATTAAAATATCATCGAAAAATACCTAAATAAATTTCCTCAGGTATGGTCTAAATAACTCGTTCATCAATGCTTGAAATGTTGTTGGAGCATTGGTGAGCCCAAATGACATAACCAAGTATTCATAGTGTCCGTCATGAGTTCTAATTGCGGTTTTGGAAACATCTTCGTCCTTCATTCGAATTTGATGATAACCTGCTCTCAGGTCTAGTTTGGAGAAGAGAACAGAACCATTAAGCTCGTCCAGTAGTTGATCAATCATTGGGATCGGTAACTTGTCAGGAGCTGTAGCTCTGTTTAGTGCTCTATAATCCACACAAAATCGCCAACTGTTATCTTTCATTTTAACTAGGAGGACTGGACTAGAGAATGGACTTTGACTTGGTTTTATGATGCATGAGTCTAACATCTCCTTTACCATTTTCTCCATTACTTCTTTTTGTGTATGTGGGTATCGATATGACCGCACACATACAGCTGTGGTACCATTTATTAGAAAAATAGAGTGTTTTCTTCCTCTGATTGGTGGTAGAGATGTAGGAATCTCAAACACGTAATCGTATCTTGTTAAGACTGCTTGAATGTGCTTCCATCAAGAGGTTCTCCCGCTGTTGGATTCACTTGTTGGTTACACAGCTCCATTGCTACTCCTTTTGATTTGATTTCATATCCACTCGTCAAAGACTTCAAAGACATATTATTAACCATTAGGTCGGATTCTCCTTTCAAGGAAACCATCTTGCCTTGGTTAATGAATGACATCTCATTCTTTTCCCAGTTCACCCTACAATCACCCAGGGTTCTTAGCCAATGCACTCCCAATATTACATCAATCTGTCCCAGTTCTAGAACAATGAAGTCAGTAGTAAACTCCAAGTTCTGAGAAGAAAATGTAACCTTCTCACAAACTCCTAATCCATTTACTAATATGCCAGTTCCAAGTTTGACATTTAAGTTTGGATCGTCTCTGTATTTAAGCTTCAATTTCTTCACCACAGCAAGGGAGATAAAATTGTGAATTGTGAGTTGCTTCACCATTGCATCTTTTGGCACTGACCCTCTTAATTTGGTTGTTTCTGGACCAGAGATTCCTCTAAATGAAGAGAACAAAAGTGCCATGCACTCACCCATAGGTTATGTGTATTCATCTTCATAGTTCTCATCTAACACTTCCACTTTGTATCCGTTAAACACTGTTAACACTCGCAACTCCTTGTTGGAACATTTGTGATCTCTGGACCATGTAGCATCACATTTGAGGCAAATCCTTTTTTTCTCTTCTCATCAAATTCCGCATTTGTGTTGTGCCTTCTCGGCCTTGGCTCGACTCTATTGGTCTATCTATCATTGTTTAGTATCGGTTTTGTGACCAAAGTCTTTTTCTTCCATGTATTAGTATTATAGAGAGAATTCCCTTTTTGTTCAGACCCGAAATTCTCCTTATTGGCTAACATAAGCTCCTTTTTAACTATTCTCCTCATAATGCTTGACTCCATAGCTCTGGCTTCTGCTACCATTTCATCCAAATTACGAGGTTTTTGCATATGCACCAGCTCTTGCATTTCTTGTGTTAATCCATTTAAGAATATCCCTTCAAGCTTTTGTTCATCAAGACTGCTTACTTGGGATGATAGATCCTCAAACCGATGTATGTAATCAGCTAAAGACCCAGTCTGTTTAATACAGAATAAGCTCTGGCTTGGTCCCCTGATCTTTAACTTTCCAAATCTCAACATAAAGCTTGACTTAAATTGCACCTAACTTCCAAATTGCCTTGTATTCACCACCCAGTTATACCAACTTAGCGCCTCTCCACTCAAGCTTACATAGACCAATGCTAACTTTTCATCATCGTTATATCTTCCAATTCGAAAAAATCGTTCCACACGAGCAACCCAACTGTAGAATCCAACTCCATCAAAGATTGGCAAGTCTACGTTCTTGATCAAATTTTCTCTAAGCCCAGGCCTAATGTTGCTATGGCAAGGTTCCAGGTTATTGAAACGTACCTGATTGCGGTGATCTTGCGTTTGTAACGACATTGAATGACGCGAACCCCCAACTTCACGAGTTGTTTCAATCCCTGGTAAGGAACTAAGCACAAGATCCAATTTCTGATCCCGCGATCGCATCTCGTTGCTCAAATACTCAATCTTGGATCCCATCTGCGAACCCAATGATTTAATTTGGGTCTCAAACTTGGTTTCCGATTTGCGCATTTCGCTCAACTGATCATAAACGTCGGCTAAGGACTCGTCGTGTTGTTCCGCCTCTGATAACTCGTGAACCGGAGATAACCCAATCTCCATCACCAATGTTGCGATCTTCTTCTTGATAAAACGTAAAAATCCCCAATTACGCGAACCTTATCTTTTCACAGTTGCGTTAGATTCAACCCCAAATCACGACGCACCAATTGATAAGAAAGAACTCTCCTTTATTATCAGAATGAATCAATACAAGTGTTAACAAGAGACTCTAGATGCAGCTAGACATATCTCTCGTTCCCTCAGATGACACATGCGTCAATCTATTTCTTCACAGCTAACAAGCATAACAAACTTTTCTTCTTATACAAAGTATATAAGCATTGAGTAAGCCGAGCTAATCACTTGCATGTGTTCCTCTCACGCTACACACGTGCTCCTTCTTCTTTATCTTTTCTTCTTATGTAGACTTGACGAGGCTTATCACATATACCCTTCATTTAGATATATGGGATACACATTAATTGATGTGTTTTGTACTATTATAGGAACGAGAGTCCATATCTAAAGAGACATTTGAAACCAACAACAGTGTGTTTTGGTTCATTCCCAACATGCTCAAGTTCACGAGAACCGATTATTCATCCATATTTAGGTATAATATGTTATATTATTAATGAAAGCTTGTTTTGTAACATGACGACTCTTCACAGTTCACACTAAAAAACTAATAACTGAAAAATGCATACATCATCATCATCATTCAACCATCGTTTTGCTCATGGCTTGCCAACATTAGCTCTTGCTTCGAGGAAAATTAACCAGAGACCAATAAAAGTATCTAACGATGAGAAAGTATCAGAAATCAAATGCTCGAAAACCGAAGAGAGACCTGAATGGTGGACTTATGTACCTGAACCACGTAACAGGATTTGGCTCGACTAGTTCATTTTTTCGATTGATGGGAGTTTGAAGTTTTGTATTTACTTTATTTTTTTGGGTGCGGCCTTGTTTGTGCATGTTACCGCCTCTAGCGCGACAACAATAAAATGGTGATCATTTTGCTGTCTTAGCGATTTTCCATTGAATTATTCTTTTGTCGCGAGACTAGTGATTACGATTTAGTACTATTTTTTTTTTCTCATGTTTGATTTTATATTATATTAAAAAATATATATCAACCATTCAACCTTTGTATATAATTCATTAATTTATATTATATATACCCAAATTTAGCTAATATATATGTCACACAAGAGAGCTTGTTGAAGCATAAAAAGTTACAATTGGCGTCATTCGTATAATGTTTTTTTTCAATTAATAAAATGTGATAGCAAAAGAAAATGTGTGATACACACATGCATTTGGTAAAACCACCAAAAAAAATCTTATCAAAACTAGCAAGATATTTTGTGTAAACCGGAAAGATAAATTAAACCGGGAAGGTAAAATTGAGAAACCGGTCCGGTTAAAGATGGAAAAAAGGAGAGGCACTGAGAAGATCCGAGTCATCGACCGACCCAATCATCTCTCTCTCTCTCTCTCTCTCTCTCTTCTTCTTCTCCTCCTCATAGAAGTGGGCGGTGGAGACTTCCATTACCTACAAATATCAGATTCCTCTTTCTTCGCTCGATTCAATTTCAAAAATTTGATCTTTCTGGGTCTCTCTTCTCCTGTTGCTCACAAATACGATTCCTTGGTTTGTCTAAAGTTTTGAGCTTTTTTTCTTTAGGTGGAGACTTCGAGTACCTAAAAATATCAGATTCCTCTCTTTCTCTAACTCTGCTCGATTCAAAACCCAAAATTTTGGGTCTTACTCTTCTCCTGTTGGTGGTGAGGAAGAAGATTCGTGGGGTTTGTCTAAAGTTGTAAGCTTTGTTCTTCTTCTGGGTGTGTGTGTGTGTATGCAAAATCAAATGGAGTGGGATAGTGATTCCGATCTCAGCGGCGGAGATGAAGTAGCTGCAGCAGATGGATGGTTCGGCGGAGATAACGGAGCGATTCCGTTTCCGGTAGGTAGTCTTCCTGGAACGGCGCCGTGTGGGTTTGTGGTCAGCGATGCTCTTGAACCTGATAACCCTATCATTTATGTCAACACTGTTTTTGAGATGGTCACTGGGTATCGAGCTGAGGAAGTTATTGGTCGAAATTGGTGAGTTTGCTTCTTCTTTAGCTTTACCCTAAAATTTATGGCCATGATTTTGCTACTGTAGCGAATCTTTTACCCTTTTGTTTTTGTCTTTGTTAGTTTTATTGGTAGGATGTTACAATAGAGCTTGTGGAAACCTGTTTTGACAGACGTTTATGTTTCAATTCGTTCTTATGGTTCTTGTTGATTTTATATTGACATATCATTTGGTATTTTTAGCTAGCTAGAGCAAATTTGGAATCATGGACTTGTTAATGAATTAGAAGTTGCTGATAGATGAGCAAATCTATGATGTGAGGATTAGATTTAAGCTTCTTGTGATTTGTTTAGCTCTGGATTACTGTTTAAAAACTGCCAACTTTGATAGTTTCTCGCACATGTCCTCATTTGGTAGACTTGGGGTATTGTTCTTCGTCTAATTATATATGTTTCTGTGGAATCCATTACTGTCGAATTGTAGTGTTTTTTTAATCTGGTTTCTCATGTAAATTATATGCATATAGTTTGATAGTTGTTCAGTTTATTAGTTATTTACTGCGATGAAGAGAAAAGAGGGTTTTGTATCTGATTTTGTGCTGTTGTTGGTTTTTTTTGGCAGCCGGTTCTTGCAATGTAGAGGGCCATTTGCTAAAAGAAGGCATCCAATGGTAGATTCTACGATTGTGTCGAAGATGCGACAATGTCTAGAAAATGGCATCGAGTTTCAAGGCGAGTTGCTCAACTTTCGGAAAGATGGATCTCCCTTGATGAACAAGCTGCGTCTAGTCCCTATCCGTGAAGAGGATGAAATCACTCATTTCATAGGTGTTCTTTTCTTCACAGATGCAAAAATTGATCTTGGTCCTGATTTATCTGCAAGGGACATCCCAAGAATATCTCGCTCGTTTACCTCTGCTTTACCAATCGGAGAGCGTAATGTGTCTCGTGGACTCTGTGGGATATTCGAACTGAGTGATGAGGTCATAGCTATCAGGATATTGTCACAGTTGACTCCTGGTGATATTGCATCGGTTAGTTGCGTGTGTCGGC
>NC_025703.1:26483432-26506930 GCF_000633955.1 Camelina sativa | reverse complement strand
TGTATACACGATGGATCTTAGCGAGGATGAACCGAGTTGGAGACCTGTGATTGGCTATGGATCTAGCCTCCCGGGAGGCATGGCAGCTCCACCACCGAGGCTGGATCATGTGGCGATAAGCCTTCCCGGTGGTAGAATCTTGATCTTTGGTGGTTCGGTTGCAGGGCTTGACTCAGCTTCTCAGCTTTATCTTCTTGATCCAACGGAAGAGAAACCGGCATGGAGAATACTGAATGTTCAGGGAAGTCCACCTNTGACTTGACAAAGAATGATGATGTATGGAGAATGGTCTGTCAAAACACATGGGGTACTGAGGCAACACGTGTTCTTGAGAGTGTTCCTGGTGCAAAGAGGATCGGTTGGGTGCGACTGGCTCGAGAGTTCACCACACATGAAGCTACGGCATGGAGGAAATTTTCGGTTGGAGGAACTGTTGAGCCTTCCCGGTGTAATTTCAGCGCATGTGCTGTTGGGAACAGGATTGTTATCTTTGGCGGGGAAGGTGCGAATATGCAGCCGATGAATGATACATTTGTGTTGGACCTTGGCTCGAGTAGTCCTGAGTGGAAATCTGTTCTGGTCAGTTCTCCTCCTCCAGGTCGCTGGGGTCACACGCTTTCTTGTGTCAATGGATCCCGTCTAGTAGTGTTTGGAGGTTATGGGAGCCACGGATTACTCAACGATGTGTTCTTATTAGACCTTGATGCAGACCCGCCGAGCTGGAGAGAAGTATCCGGATTGGCCCCTCCGATACCAAGATCGTGGCACAGTTCGTGCACACTTGACGGCACTAAGCTGATAGTATCAGGTGGCTGTGCTGATTCAGGAGCTCTACTTAGTGATACATTCCTGCTTGACCTTTCGATGGATATACCAACTTGGAGGGAGATACCAGTTCCATGGACTCCTCCATCTCGCCTCGGACATACTCTAACTGTCTATGGTGACTGTAAGATCCTCATGTTTGGCGGTCTTGCGAAAAACGGTTCTCTGAGATTCCGCTCTAACGATGTATACACGATGGATCTTAGCGAGGATGAACCGAGTTGGAGACCTGTGATTGGCTATGGATCTAGCCTCCCGGGAGGCATGGCAGCTCCACCACCGAGGCTGGATCATGTGGCGATAAGCCTTCCCGGTGGTAGAATCTTGATCTTTGGTGGTTCGGTTGCAGGGCTTGACTCAGCTTCTCAGCTTTATCTTCTTGATCCAACGGAAGAGAAACCGGCATGGAGAATACTGAATGTTCAGGGAAGTCCACCTAGGTTTGCGTGGGGACACACAACTTGTGTGGTGGGAGGAACTCGGTTGGTGGTCTTAGGTGGCCAGACCGGAGAAGAGTGGATGCTAAATGAAGCTCATGAACTGTTATTAGCAACTTCAACAACTGCAAGCAGTTGATCAAGTGATGAAGTTAGTGGCTTTTTTAGATGTTTTGGGACAAAAAGATCTATACATTGGATCAAAAAAAACATGTTCATATTGCTCTGTACATGGTGAGTATGATACGTCCATGTTTTGTTCATCTGTTGATTGTAATGGGTTTTTTGTATATGCAAAATATTATGAATTGGATTGTAAATACCGTCTTCTGTAGTGAATTTTTTGTAAGTGGCCAAATGATCTAAAAACCAAAACCCTATTAGTACTTCCGTATATTTTTTTCATTTCTTCGATTAGAGTTTTGGTTATCCTGTTATCCACCATCACAAAAATCCATGTCCAATCCGGTAATGATAAAAGGATGGGCATGTTTTGCGATTATATCCGCAACTTGGTTTATAAGTGACACAAAACGTTACAAAATAGCAGTAAAAGGAAAAACTAGTAATGTAGTAGTATCATTTTGATACCTTAGGTAATATCACTTTGCGATTAATTTCAACGAAAGAGTGCAAACTACGAAGTTACCAATGCCCGTGGTCACAAGACTCAAAACAAAAGGATGCTGTAAAACAACAAGTAACACGATCAAACAAGACAACAAAAAAATTTAGTTATGAGGAAGTTGATAAAGAAGAGGAAAAAGAAGAGTATATAACAAAGAATCAGACGATAAAAGTAACGATGACAATTATCATGAAAATTTAACAATGAAAATGATGATAAAGAATATTAAGAGTAAGAAAATAATAAAAAAACATGGAGACATGGTTTGGTGGCGGTCAATTAAATATGAGAAAACGAGATTAATTTATAATTCTAAAAATGTTTTGTTTCTCTGGTGGTCAAAGAAACGATTTAGGATATGTGAGGTCACCAATTCGATCAGCTTCGCCTAAACGTCCAGTTAAATTCATGATTCTTTAGATCATATTTGATATTGTAACACAACTGAATTTTTTTTTTTTTTTTTTTTGTGTATCTGAAATAAAAGTTTTGCCTAATTAGTAATTTAAAGTTTTCAATAAGATATTGTATTTCCTAACTTTCATCAATCATATATAATTTTAACAAAAAATATGTCAAATAAACCCAGGCATAGAAATATCTTATATTTTGGTAAATATGTCTTTCATTTTGAATGGAAGTTGAACTTGGATGGCAGTTGCCAAAACAGGCTGCTGGTGTAGATTCTGACGGGAATCATGTGGCTGTTGAAAAAAAAACAAAACTTAGTGGTCAAAATCTGACAAAGAGTTGTCCAGATTCAATTATCTGGTACTTTCAACAACATTTGGTGACGTTTGCCGAGGTCAGTACTCATTGATTCGAGGATGTTGTGATCTGTTAGTGGGGGTGAATTGTGACATCCCGGTTTCAGAGACTTGCAGAGAGGTTTAAGAGAATTGATTTGGCCACCTATATCACCCAAGTGCACTTATTTTTTGGTCAAAGTTCCTAAGAGAACTCCAGAGTTAAGCTTGCTTGAGCTGGAGTAGTTTCAGGATGGTGACCTTTCGGGAAGTGCTTGTCGGAAATGTGCGAGTGAGGACAACCCACAAGGAAAGATCATGTGGTGATTTGTAGGGATGGTAACAAGTCTTTAAATCTCCCAGACATAGCAAACTAGCCGTCGGATATGAATGGGCTCACGGGTCTAGTGAAAGGACGTGATGCCCATTAAAGAAGGTGCGTCCATGGACTAGGACTGAACATGAGGCCCACTGATAGGTGACGATCGAGGCGTTACAATTGTAAACACTTAAGCCTGCTCAAAGATCTTTATCAAACCGGAGTTTCAAGGACTCGAACATCACTAAGCTATGTAAGTTGTGTATATAGATTAATATTAGGTTGTGTAATAAATTATAGTATTGTTGATACATTTTCCATATTTACAGCTCTGAATTTGCTGGCCATTATCACATAAAATGTGATGAAGCATGGGCGTAAATCTTCAGGAACTCAAACAGAAGCAAAAGAAGTCTAAAGATCTATCTGCGTATATGAAAAGTTTTAATTAAATCTTAGAATGAGGTCCTTCTAATGAGAATGTTTATAGTAACAAATACTTTAAATCCATATATGGGTTTCTTTTTTTTTTTAACAACAAATAGAATCAGCTCAAACGAGCCAATTTGGAGGAAAAGTGTTCACAAACAAAACATGATGCGGAGACAGTCGCGTTTGGCGTGCCAGGGAGTCCGCAGTTACATTCGCAGTCACGGGGAATAGAGATAGGGAGAAAGAAGAAAACTCCGCTTGATCGATCTTGATGTCGTCAAGGTAGGGTGTGAAAGCCGGCCAGTCGTGAGGAGAAGACACCATCTTCACCAAGTCAGAACAGTCCGTATAGAACGCCACGTCCCGGTAGTCATGTCCAATCATGCACCACATAGCCCAAATGAAAGCTTCTACTTCAGCATGTAGGGGAGACAAACTTCGTCGGAAATTGGTTGCTCCCATATTTGACCCCGAGTCTTGAGGGGAAGAACAAACCCAACTTGCTCCTGCAAAAACGTCAGTCGCTTTCCAAGAGCCATCAACGAAACACCGATGACCTGTAAAAAAATTTGGAAGAGAATGTATGGGCCCCCTTTGCCTAGAGTTAGGGACAAAGGGAGGATTGGGAAGATCCTCATCCTCAGCCTCCACCTGGGCCTGTAACCAGGCATTTGCTTCTCCCTCTGCCAACCGAACAACATCTAGTGGATTCTCCATCACATTCTCAAAAAGACGAGCATTTCGCGCTTTCCAAATATACCACATAAGCCACAGAAAAGCTGTTATCTGAGAACCTGGGTTAGAAGAACTTAAGAAATGATCCACATTAGCGTACAAGGACTCTGTCGGAAAAGAATCTGGACCTACGGGTACCTGAGCTAAGGCCCACACCTGACGAGCCGGAGGGCACCGAAAAATAGCATGATTAATTGTTTCCTCCTCATCCCCACACCGTACACACAGTAAATCACACGCAATGCCGCGGCGGCGCAGATTTGTCAAAACCGAAATACACCCTGTCAAAACTGAAATATATGGGTTTCCTTTATCTTAAATTTGTAACTGAATTTATTTTGATACCAAATTCTATGTTTTTTTTTTGAATTTTCTTAGACTTTTAAAATATTGAAGGAACAAATGAAATTTAAGATCATAAAGTTATAATGTATTTATTTTTTTAAGAAACTGGTGATTGAGGCAAACTATTTTATTGAAGATAATTTACTTCACAAATGTTTTAAAAATTTTAAAATTACTACTATATCAAAAAACTATAAATTATTAAATATTTTAAAAAATAAATCTAAAATCAAAAATAATCTACAATTAAACTATTTAAAAATAATTATTTATAAAAACTATTTTTCCGCACAAGCCTGCGGGGAACTTTCCTAGTTTGCTAACTATGTTCTCCACAACTTGAAATACCTTTTCACAAATATTAAGATGTATCAATTGATTCTATTCATAAAAAAAAAAGAATTGAAATATGCAATATATGCTGTTCTCTAAATTCAAAAAAATATATATAATAGATATGGCATCACATCATGGCATGTTGTGTTTTCTTTGTATGATAAGTAAGAATTCTAGAAAGAAAATTTTGTAATTTTTTTAAAACAATACAAATATATCATTATCAGTTGTGAAAATCGTCATAACCACACTTGAGTAATATAATAATTATCAATATATATATATATATATATATATATTGCTTATTAAATAAACCGGAGTAAATGTGACCACCATGATTCTAGCAATTTGACATAGTTTTCCGGATCTAGAACTAGAATTAGTGTCTGCAAGCCATCAACACCTGCATTATGAGAAAAACGAAGTAAACAAAATAAAAAATCTGATTTGAAATGTGTATCTATATATTTTAAATATGACAAAAGTATTTCAAAACTGTCTTATGTTAGTAAAAAATACACGCACATAAAATAAAAGGAAGACTATACGCATGCTCCAAACACATTTCAAACCATTGCAGCAATAAATAATCATACATTGATATTTTCTTCTATACTTTCTAAAATGTCTTGTTCAAGAAATACAATTTCTATTTTCTCAAAAAAAAAAAGAAATACAATTTCTCGTCAGTTTTTTATTCCTGATTACGCTTTTTGGGGAGGAGGAACCATACCACAATAACTACCAGGCTTATTACCACCACGGCAGCGATGCCAAACACAATCATTAGTCCCAAATCCATTTTCCTTTACTTGTTTTTCTCACTAAAAATTCTTTATGTGTTTTTTGTGTAGTTTTGTGTGTTATAAATCTTATTATTTATATATCTAAAAGTTGGAAGTACTCGTAGCAATATAAAAAGTAATATTTTATAATTAAAGAGATCTTAATATTGCATTCATATACCCAACTTTGCAGATCATAACATGTGTCTAATATATCTAATATTAAAATACATGTCATATGCAATTTAGTGATAACATATGTTCTAACTTCTAAGTGTATCTAATAGTAAAGAGATGTGACAATATTATATAGATTGTAACATTTGTCAAAGAATTTCAGTAAAACTTATAAAAAGTAATATATGTATATATGAGAGAAGATTTTTTTAAAAAATTTTACCGGAGGTTATTGGTTTGAGATTTAAATAGAATTTTAAAAAACTTTAAATTTTATGTAGATTCTACTGTTATTAGATTAGAATTTTGTTAAACTTTGTTAAAGTCTAGTATTATTAGTTTGTTATTTGTAAAACTTTATTTAAAATCTTAATAAATTTGGGTTATTCGATTTAAATTTTTATAAAGTCAAAAAAAGTTTTGTGTTATTCCATTAAAATAAAAAAAATATAAGATTGTTAATAAATTCAATTATTATGTTATTGATTAATGATTTTAGACACTTTCTTTACAAAATAAAGTCATAGAAAGTATCACAAAAATACATAGATTGTGTGACAGCCCGATTTCAGAGACTTGCCGAGAGGTTTCAAAGAATTAATTTAGCGAAGTGCACTTATCTTTTCGGTAAAGGGGCTGAGAGAACTCCAGAGTTAAGTGTGCTTGAATGAAGTAGTCTCAGGATGGGTGACCTTCCGGAAAGTGGTTGTCAGAAGTGTGCGAGTGAGGACAAAACATAGGGAAAGATCATGTGGTGCTTTGAAGGGACGGTAAACAAGTCCTTAAAGCTTTCGGGACGTAGTAAACCGACCGTCGAATATTGATGAGCTCACAAGCCTAGTGAGACGACGTGAGACCCATTAAGGAAGGTGAACCCATGGACTGTGATGAGACCATGGCCAGCTCAACCAAATCACATGGACATGAGGAGCAGCTTGAACCAGAGGAAGCATTGGAAGAGCAGCTTGAACCAAAGGAAGCATTGGAGGAGCAGCTTATACCGGAGGAAACATTGGAGGAGGCGTTGATTGTTCCGGCGGGCCCTCTTACAAGATCGAAATCCAAGAGGTTCAACCAAGCCATCAATGGACTAATTAAGGAGCTGGACAAGAAGCAAGAAGACGTGGCTCAAACCATTTGGACGATGCTCACAGCTCAAGGTGCTCGGTAAAGGGTTAAGTGTTACTTATACACTCTTTTTCCCTTGTCAAGTTTTGTCCCATTGGGTTTTCTTGACAAGGTTTTTAATGAGGCCTAAGTGACACTTTCAAACCCCTTTTGCCAGCCCAAGTCGTGGTCCAAGGCCCATTACAAAGTCTTGGCCCATTTTCTCTATCTCTTTTGCATTTAATGCTTTTGTAATTTCCTAGACATTGTGCATGAGCTTGCATGAGTGTGGACTCTTGCATGACCTTGCATGAGTTCCACCTTGTGCATGCTCTTGCATGTTCTTCCCCTCTCTTCTTTTCTCCTTCGTCCCCCTTCTCCTATATAAAGACAATGTAGTTCTCATTTTCTAATCATCAAACATTTCAATCAAAAACCTTCTTTCTACTTGTTTGATCAGAGAAATGTGTAGTATCTTCTCAACTTGTTTACTTCTTAGTGTGTCATATATAAGTTGTAATCAAGCTTGTAGTCTAAGAGATCTCCATCTCTTTTAGAAGTATACTTTGTTCTCCCCTTCAATCTGCTGCAATTCCACCTCTTCACCTTCTCCGCCGTTCATCTCTCTATTCCGTTGCATCTTCAATCCATTCATCTTCATCATTTCGTTCATCCCTCTTCAAGACCTTGCAAAGTGTGTCCTTGGGCATAGATCCTCATCCAGGAGTCTATCATGTGGTATCAGAGCCACTTTGCAACCAGGTTTTGAAATTCCAATCGTCACTTTCTGTTTTTTCAGATTATTTGTTCATCTTGCAAGAATTTTATAAAATCTTATAATTGTTCAAAAATTACGAAATCAACTGTTTTCGAACCATCAAGGAGTCTAGTATTTTTGAAAATTGATTTCAGAATTTTTGGATTCGTTTTCATATTTTTCCAGATCTGTTTTTAGTTACGTATTTTTGGAACTATTTACTTGTTGGATCTTTGATTTGTTTTCAGGTACAATGGAAGAAGAAGAGTCATCCACCTCTAGCATGGAAAAGAGAATTACAAAATCAATCACAGCTGCTATAGCAACAATGCTCGACGAAAAGCTTGGTGCTCTACGACAAAGGCGACACCAAGATCTTAAACCCAAGCCACCAGACGACACATCTAGATCAACTCGGAGCAGCCAACCGAAAACCTCTCACACTCCCAAATCTAAATCTGTGATTCATTCTAATTTTTCTCTGGCTCATAAACTCTATAAATTTGCAGGAAAAGGAGACTACCTTGAGTGGGAGAAAAACATGGACGACTGGTTCTAATACAAGAACATCCCAAGAAATGAGAGATTAGCTTTTGCACTTACCCAACTCACATGAGACGCTTACAAATGGTGGTTGCAAGAAGTTAATGACTGTTGGTATTACAAGGAGCCGAATATCACATTGTGGAGAGATCTTAAGAAACTCCTAAGGAATAAGTATGCTCCACAAGCGCTACACCGTGCTCCGCAAGCTAATTCTACCATCCAACCAGTTCATGAAAAGAAAACTCCAAAATCTGTGGAGGCTAAGGCGCAATCAGATCTTTTTGAGGCATTAACCGAGTACATTAAAATCGAGAAGATGAAGGCTAAGTCAACATCTCAACCAAAAAAGGTCCCTGAACAGATTTTCGTTCATGAGAAAAGTCTAAAATCATCGCTTGACTCAAGTGGAGAACCAAAGCAATGTAAGTCTTCTACACTTTCAAAATCCAAGGAAATAACTGTTCAAGGTTTAGAAAATTCCAATTCTTGTATGATGCACTTGTATTTTCCCAAAAGTGTTGAGATAGGTACAGATTCTAATGGAGGACAATGGAAGTAAGCAGAACAAGAAAAGGAGAATAAGGAGTTTAAAAGAAAGGATCAGTCCAGACCCAAGGAGNGGTATTACAAGGAGCCGAATATCACATTGTGGAGAGATCTTAAGAAACTCCTAAGGAATAAGTATGCTCCACAAGCGCTACACCGTGCTCCGCAAGCTAATTCTACCATCCAACCAGTTCATGAAAAGAAAACTCCAAAATCTGTGGAGGCTAAGGCGCAATCAGATCTTTTTGAGGCATTAACCGAGTACATTAAAATCGAGAAGATGAAGGCTAAGTCAACATCTCAACCAAAAAAGGTCCCTGAACAGATTTTCGTTCATGAGAAAAGTCTAAAATCATCGCTTGACTCAAGTGGAGAACCAAAGCAATGTAAGTCTTCTACACTTTCAAAATCCAAGGAAATAACTGTTCAAGGTTTAGAAAATTCCAATTCTTGTATGATGCACTTGTATTTTCCCAAAAGTGTTGAGATAGGTACAGATTCTAATGGAGGACAATGGAAGTAAGCAGAACAAGAAAAGGAGAATAAGGAGTTTAAAAGAAAGGATCAGTCCAGACCCAAGGAGGAACAGCTCAGAGACGGACCCAAGGAGAAACAGCTTGGAGAAGAAGCCAAGGAGAGACAGTTCATTGCTGAGGATGATGTTGTTATAACAATTGGACCTATGACTCCATCTCAAGCTAAGTGTGATATTTCTTCTAACCAATCTGATTTTGTGCTTGAAAAACTAACCTATTTGGAACCGGAGCAACCGAGTAGAATTAATTCCTTTTTACAGGTTTAGGAAGAAGAATCACTAGAAACAAAACAAATGAGTTTGTCATTGATTAGTGATTTGGAGCAGATCAACATTGTGCCAAACCCATTCCCTATACCATATCTTTGTGACTACCCAAGAAAGCACTGTAAGAAAATTGATTTGGTTAGGACATATCCTAATTATTTTGTGATGATTTCTGCTCAAGATGAAAAACTTTTTGGTTTAGAAAATGTGAAAGAATTTTGTGTTTCAAAATCTGTTTTTGACAAAATGATTCCAACTTTTGAAATTTTCGCTTTTAAAAAAAAATTTAACCAAAAAAGGTTGTTATTTGAAAAGTTTCTTGAATTTAACTCTTCTTTGAGAGTTTCTTTGTGTAGCACTGCAATGGAACCATTTAGAACTCAAACTGAGCATGTAATGGTAAAAACTTTTTCTGACATGAGACATTTTCTTGAAAAAGTGTTTTGTGATTTTAAACTGTTCATTGAGCTTTGCAAACCAGCTGTGAAAGATCATGTTTTTGATTTCTCTATTTCAAGTATAATGCATTTGTTTTATCTCATGAGTGCTAAGAAAGGAACATGTTACATGGAGAAACATAAGTACTTTGGAGAAGAAACATGTTCTGTTCAAATCAAGGAGAAACCACCAGATATATGCCGACAGATGATCTATCATTTTGGAGTTAGAATCTGGAAGTATCTCTAGAAAACAACTTCGATCGTCCAAGGATGCTTGATTCTAAAACTCTATTTTGATGAAAACTACATGAATATCTGTTTGATATTTTCCTATGTGCCTGCAATCATCGAAACATCTAAAACCCAAGCCCCCTTCTGGCTTGCTGAGACAAAGCTTGTCCCAAGCCACCCAGTGGAGCCCTCGCAATTAGCAAGACGAACTCAACCAAAAATTAGATATAGCACTAGTAAGCTTCCTCGTGACCGTTTTCGGAAGATGAAAACAGGATATAACAAATGTGGGAACGGGTGTGGCAACATACTTGTTGGGTAAAAAAATTTGTCGACTAATCAACGTGTGACAGTTGTTAAACCATGTGGCGAGTTGGCTAAAAGAGCTAAAAGGTTATTGATGATTTTTAACCGGTTGTTAAGAGGACCGGTTCATTTGATGGAAGATTCTAGACAACCTACAAAGGATCATAAACAACCTGCAAAAAGGTCTACCAACATATACAAGAAGCCTAATTCTTTACCTTGGAGGACAAACAACTGGAAACTAACCATAAATAAAATAGGAAGTTATCAAAGGAAAAAAGAAAGGAAGAAGGCGGTTCCTACAAAGAATTAAGGTTTGGGAACCTTATAAATAAACGATCTCTCAAAGGGAGAAGGGGACATGAAAAAAAAGGAGCAAGTATAGACTTAGCAAAACCACAACAACCAACATAAGAGCAAGATTAGGATTCATAGTTGATTAGTTGTGCCTTGGTACTTGTACTTGTTATCAACATCTTAATCAATAAAGAGAGACTTTTGGACCTAAATTTCTTGTTTTCCGTAGACTCTCACGAACCGGTTACTTTTGCTCAAACAATACTTGATCATGACCTCTTCCAGCCTTTGGTCAACAGCCTGTCAGGCTATCCACCGGCCCGTGCCTGTAACCGGTCTTGAACAAAAGAAAACCCAAACTCTCTGGTATACCTAAGTAGGTACTCATACCACCCAAATTCATAATCCCCAAAACACCTTTGACTTCCTCCCGTAGATCAGAATCAACCGTATGACCAAACTGAACATAAAATTTTTGGAAATTTATTCGTTGACCGGATATATGCTCTTACTGCTTTAGAATCCGTAAGACAACCTCACATTGTTCCTTTGTGGCGCGACATAAAAAAGGCTATCATCCGCAAATAGTAAATGAGAGATCGCCAGACAAGCAGTCGACACTTTAATCTCCGTTATAAGCTTTGACCATGATATTTTATTAATTTATAATGATATTTATCTATAAATTAATATTTATTATTTTATAGTGTAAATTAATAATTATTTATTTATAGATATATATTTCATGTTTTAAATTCATAAAAGTTATGAATTAAGACACTTTTAGCAAAAGAATATTAGATTTTAAGATGTTATAAATTTGATGGTTTTGGAATTCAATTTGTAATATCTAGAATATATTATTAACAATAAATAATTACAAATATTATTAACAAATTTACCTATACACATGACATAAATAAATTCAAATTTATGAATAAGAAGATCAATTGTCGTATTTTAATAACCTATGAAACTATCAAAATGAAAATAATGCATACATATCTACAAATTAAAATCTTTTAAAAAATTATGGTTGGACTTGGAGTCAATAGCGGACCTAGTAAAGAGAGTGGGAGGTCACTTGACCCCGGTAAATTCCCCAAATACGGTTTTAGTGTTTATGAAATATTATTATAAAATAAATTATATGATTTTATTTTTATAAATATTTTGACCTCCCTAAATTTTTTGTCTGTGGCCAACTCTTATTGTTAAAAACTACTGAACTAAACCCTTACCAGGGTTGAGAAGCTTACTGAATTACTGAATTTGAATTTATGCAAATCGTGACTGCATAATTAATTGCTTAAAACGATTGAATTCTTTTTTTTTTTGACTGAATTCTTAATACGACATAATTAATGGTTTTTTTTGTTCATGTTAACATTAGGACCCATTCTTTTTATTTTATTTTTAATTTAGATTAATTAAAATACGGGAAATTAGCACAAATAACCCAAAAAAAACAATAATTAACTATCTAACTACTCTAACCAAATAAATATCATACACACTATATAATCTACAATATATACAATTTTACCGTTATTCAACACTAACACCAATCTCTCTACGTCGTCGGGCCAGCATCGTCGGACCACCATCACCAGAACACCGCCGCCAGACCACTGCCGCTGGGCCGCCTCCAGTGGACCATTGCCGCTGGGCCGCCTCCACCGGACCACTACCGCCATTACACCTTTGTCGGACCACCTCCGCCGGAATACGACTGCCGGACCACCATCAGCCACCACTACTCTATCACCATCAAAACTGCCCTTTAGGTAATTTTTCATTGACCAGTAGTATTCACCTAGTTTTTTTTATTAGTTGGTTATTTTCTACATACTTTTTTTTTTTTGGTTATCACAAAAATTTACCCTTAAAATAAAAACCAAAATGAAAATGAAAGATTCGTTGGGAAAGGAAAAAAAAATGGAAGAAATATGACCTTGACTCTTTTTGGTGAAAGTAAAGTACATTTACACTTAAAGAAGAAAAAAAAAAAGAAACACAGAGACGAACGAACCAAAGAAAACCTCATCAGTCTCTCTAGATATCCTCTGAAGTCTGAAACCAATCTATCACTTTATCACTCTCTCTCTCTGCAACTTGCAACTACAACTACAACTACAACTAGCATCAACCAAGAACCTTTACTACTTCTTCTTTCTCTCTTTCTCAGATTCTTGTCTGAATTTATTTTGTTCTTTCCATTTTATCTCAATTTCACACACCTTTTCAAGATGCCGATCAACAAAGACCCATCAACACCTCCTCCTGTCATCGGAAAAATCGGTCCTTACACTGTCTTTATGACTCCTCCGGCCACTCCTAAACCACCTGAATCTCCCTCTCCCACCGTGTCTCAAAAGCCTGTGATGGCACCTCCCGTTCTTCCTCCCCCTCAGCAGTTTAAGTCGGTGGCTTCTTCTGGAGAGGACGGCTCTGTTTTGGGCTTCTTTAAAAACGCCGTCACCAAGGTTCAAAATGGTATTGAAACTAGAGAAATCTGACTGATTTTTGAGCTATAAAGTTTCCTCATTTTTCTGGATCTTGAGTTTGAGATTAGTTTTATATTGATAACCCTTTGATTGATTGATTCGAAATGGTGGAAACAGATGTAAAGTTTCTATCTTTGTGAAAGTGATTGGGATGTAGATTATTTCTGATATACCTTGAAATCTGGATTTTTTTCATACCGTTGCTGTGATTTGTTTAGAGACCTGACATTGTCATTCTTGTTTTTGTGTCTGTATGCTTAAACTACAGCTCATTCAAGTGTGGATGATCATTTGGTGAGATGGTTTGGGTTAAACCAGTCTAAGTATCAGTGGGCTTTGGATGAGTACTACGAAAGCAAAGGATCTGTAAGTGTTACTTTTAATCATTTCTTTCATAGACTGTGTCTATTCTTTCCTTTTTGATTCTCTCTATACATTTTAGTTTCAAGTTCTTGCGGTTCCTGAATCTCTCTTTCTATTATTTCCTTATCGATATCACTCCTTTAGTCCCCGCTTGATTCATCAGCTTTTTAGTTAACTTGCTGGTTGGACAAAATTTAGTTTCATGTACATTTTGGTGAGCTTAGAAGCAAAGCTAGTTCGAGTGTTTTTTTCATTTAATTCTAAGGTAATGAACACAACAAATGCAACCAATGGAAAGGATATAATGTAAATGAAGCTTGATGATCTTCACCCAATATCAATTATAAAAATTGCGTTTGGTAGTCAAAAAATGTCACGGATTGGTTTTGGACTTTTGGTCTCTTTGGTCATTGATTTAGTGCATATGTTCCTCAAGTACATCTTCTGGTTATAGCACTCATCTTGTTGAAATCGGATGCAGGATATCAAGGCTGTGAAAGCAAAGGAGATGCCTGGAAAAGCACAGAGCGTATAAGTAAACCATATATTATAAACATCTTTCCAAAACCTGTTTTTCTAAGAGAGTTAAAAAGCTTCGAGTCTTGAGGAAAGTTTTATTCAGATGATTGATCATGGAATCCATTTTAGCCTTAGAGGTCTCTTTTGGTATATTTTTTTTAAAAAAACCTATGTAATGTAGCTCTTTGTTGTTTTATGTAACAATGGAGATGCCATTCATCCATTTGGGTTGTTGTAAGTTTAATGACATTATTCACTTTTTATTATATTCACTTTTTACCATATATTAATAATTTTTATATGTATGTTACATGTCTCTGAATTCAAAATAATTTGCTAAAGTTTTTTCTCTGACTAGCAAAAAAAAATTTCTGCTTGCTATGATTCAACTGAAAAGTGATTAACAAAAAATTAAATTTGTTTGGCGTTTCATCATTACCTCGTAATTATCGGACTACTGGACCTCGCAATATTCAAGGCCCATTATAAAGACCCAAATTCTTCCCGACAACAGCCCAACTGTCTCTGTCTGGTCATAAATCATCTCAAAATGTTTTAATATCTTTTTTTAACTTTTTAAAAATATTTTCCGGTTTAAAAATATTAGAATTTAAATTTAATAAGCTAGAAAAAAAACCGAAGAAAGGGTTTAGGGCTTTTGCAAATTTGTGCGTCTCCCTTTGCTTCTTCTTCATCCCCAAAATCTCCGCCTCTTCTTCGCCGGAAAAGTAAAGAAAAATAAAAACAATGATTCGCGGCGGAAGAAGCTACGTAACTTCACCTCCTTCATTCTCCAACGACGCTAAAAAGCTTCTTGTTTGCACAGGAAACACTGTCTCTGTTTTCAGCGCCGCCACTGGCTTACAGGTACCTAATTTTTCTCCAGAGTTCTCATGGTTTCCCTTCGAATCCTTGATTTATACATTTCTGTTTTAGATTACATCGCTTGAAGGTCATACAGCTCCAGTAACGACTCTAATCGTAGTTCCTGCATCGAGTCCTGCTCAAAAGATCCTTTGTTATTGTTGGACTGCGTCTCTTGATGGTACAGTTCGTCATTGGGATTTCTCAGGACCTGAGCTTTTGAAAACCATCGATGCTCAGCTTCCGATTTACTCTATGGTGAGTTTAAAAAATATAAAAGTTGAATACTTTTTTTGGGTTTTTGATTAGTCTTTGTGATTGTGAATGTATCTGTGTATTGTTTTAATCTTGTAGGCTATTCCTTCTCTTTTGAGTGAACCTCAAGTACAAATTGATAAACGTCGTGAATTATCTGGTAAGTTGGTTGCTTATGTTTCGGTTGAGGATACAAGTGTTGTTAAAGACGGGTCTAAAGAGTTGCGTGGACATATCAGAAGATTTAACCTTGCTAAACCACGAATTCCTCGTGGAGACACTTTGAAAGAGGTCAGCTTTTCATATATCAGAGTTATATTGTATTGTATTGGATTGTGTTAAGCTCAAATCATTTTTGCTTGTTTCTTTGTGTAGACGGCAGAACCAGAATCTATTGTTATCAGTCCCTCTGGAGAGTTTTTCGGAATCCGTCACAAGTGTAAAATTCATATATGGGATGTTCCTTCTTCTGGAGGAGGGTCAAGGCATGCGGTTTCCAGGAAGATGACACTGCATCATTCAAAGTTTATCAATGCTTTTGCTTTTCATCCCACTGAGAGAATTATAGCTGCTGGAGATGTTACTGGAAGAGTCTTGATTTGGAGAGGTTTCGGTAATAGAAAACTTGCCTTGGGTAATCAAAAGAAAAAAGTGAGAGCTATGGTTGATTTGGATAACGCTGGGGTGAGAGGTGAAGATGATGCTGAATCTTGCACTACATGGCACTGGCACTCTGCTGAAGTTAATGTCCTTAATTTCTCTTCCGATGGAGCATATTTGTACACAGGTGCGACCAAGTTATTTCTCGCTTACATTTCCTCATGCTTGTGTTTATATATGATGTTGGGCCAATATCCATTAGTTTATCAGCCGATACAAAAAACTTATTGTTCTCACTCTGAATGGTGTGTGATTTTTGACTCTTTAGGAGGAAGGGAAGGGGTATTAGTTGTTTGGCAGCTAGACACAGGGAAGAAGAAGTTTTTACCAAGAATAGGGTCTCCCTTGTTGTACTTCATGTGGTCTCCAGATCCAACTCTTTCTTCTGTAAGTCAGTTAGAGCTTACTGTTTCAATCTCATCTAATACACAAGCTGCTGAAAGCAAAAGGAAATGTTTTGCTGATTTAACTAAGAACGAGAGCTGCAGGTGGTTTGTGCAGATAATCAGATCCATTTGCTTAAAATGCCTTCCATGGAGATCTTAAGGACCATTTCTGGAATCAAGGTTCGTCTTAGAAACTTATTACTTAACCACTAACTGCTAAACCTGGGAAGTTACTAACCTCTCTTGGATCTTCCTTTCCTTTGGCATTTACTTCAATGTGTGTTATTTTACAGCCTCCCCCATCATTGCCTAGGATGTATGAAGGCTTGGCTAGTACTGTTGCCTTTGATCGATCTTCTGGCATAGCTGCTTTGTGCACAGAAAATTATTGTGTTCAGCTATACAATCTTCTTAATGACCGGGGAATATCAGAGGTTAGTAGCTCCAATATACCCCCTAATGAGCTATTTTCCACTTTCTCCTGTCTATAAATTCTCTAAGTCGATACGCGTTGATTGTCAATTAAACTTTTGTAACCAATTCTTTCGCAGATTCAAGTTTGTGAAAGAAACCATCAACCAGGCGATGAAATCACAGTAAGTACATCTCCTAGCTGTTTTATTTGGTTTTATATCTAGTGTTTTTTTTATTACATTTGGTGATAATTTGAGAGTACGGTGTAGGTTGTGGTGACAGCGGTTGCTCTCTCCCTCGATGGCTCAGTGATGAGTACAACCGAGGTGAAACTTCCGGAAGATGGCATAGGAGGTTTAGTGTCCCTCAAGTTTTGGGTGTCTGAACCAGACAGCAAAAAGTTCACCTTATCCACAATTGTATATGAACCTCACAGGTTAATAATAACTCACCCTGCTAATGGATAATGCTTCATTTTTTCATCATCACCTAATTTTCTTGTCATTTATTATCTGTTGTAAACATAGCAAATCTGGATTTCGATTTCTCTGATTTAGTCTGCAAACTGCTATATTCTGTACAGAGAGTGATTTTTCTCTTTCTGTATATCTTACAGGGATGCCGGTGTCTCAGCCATTGCGTTCCACCCTACCCGCTCCATGGCAGTTAGTACATCATTTGGTGGGGACTTCAAGGTAGTTCTTAAACTGATTTTACATACATCTCTTCTTTCTTTTTTTTGTTACTATTGATCTCACGTTCGCTCTTTCAGATTTGGGTTTGCAATAGCGACAAGAATCAGGCGGATAAGGACTCTAGCTGGATATGTCACGCAGTTGGCTCTTACAAGTAATTGCTTCTGTATGGATTAGGAAACTTCAACATTCACGAATTATTTGCTCAAATTAATATTCTCTGCCCTTTTGCAGGAAGAAGCCAATGACTGCTGCTGCTTTCTCGGGGGATGGCACTGTTCTGGCTGTTGCGGCTGAGAATGTTATTACGCTTTGGAATCCAGACAAGAACATTCTCTTGTCTGTTCTTGGAGCGACACTGACGGTAATTTTCCTTTCAGTTATCCATTTAAAATTTGGAACCTTTTTTATAAAGATGGTTGCTTAAACCTCCCTTTTTATTTCAGCCTATCACAAAGCTTTGTTTCGCTGGGACATCTGAGTTCCTTGTTGCTGCATCCCATTATCCGAGACCTGAATTGTCTGTTTGGAATGCATGTAATCTATCTTTATCATGGTCATATGGATTACGCATAGAAGGTAAATATTATAACACTTTCTCGAACTACTCCATGAAAATTCTTGTTGTGATTTTGCTTAGTCAATGTTTCATCTCGTTTTGCAGCTGTCACCTCCGCAGTGGATTCATCGTCTTTTGCAGTATTGGCTCTGATCCCAAAATCTTTTAAAACGGATGAAACTAAGGAGAATATCTTCCGCAGTAGAGATGGTGCCATTCTCTTGTTTAACGGATCAGATCCTAAGCCGGTATCTATATGGACTGTGATGAAGGTATGACAAAAGAAAAAGCCTGCTGATATATAATTGTAAAGAAGGAGAAACGAAACCAACGAGTTAAACAATGTCTAAATTGCAGGCTAAGGGAGGATCAATTTCATTTTTAGAAGGAGATAAGTCTCAGCCTCGCCTAGCATATGTAAATGGAAGCCATGAGTATGTTGTATTCGATCCCAATAGCGACGAGTCACAAGAGCGTAGCGCTATTGACTATGACAGTCTTGCTGGTCAGGAAGAGACAGGTAAAAGCAAGTTTTAAAACAAGCTATGAAAGAAACTTTATTGATTGTACCTTGTATTAATCGAAAAAGTCTCAAATCTTTTAGGAGACGCCGGGTACACATCCTTGTATGGGCAGTTACCTGATTATGACAAGAAGAGAATGGAGGATGCTGAGTCGTTGGCAACACCGTTTGTATCGTCAGATAGACCGTGGGAAACAATATTCAGCGGTTCTACTCTAAATTTCCCGCCACTTCAGAAATTATGTGCTGAGTTCTTCGAGTCCCTAATGGAGAAAAGAACGACCATTGTGGAATGAGAATTTACTTACACAAAAAGGTTTTGTAAGGTTTATATAGAAGAGAAGCCATCTTTGGTGAGCAAAGTTGTTGAGTTTTTGTTCAGGAAATTTTGTAGCTTCTTTTTGTTGTGAGATTCGGTTCGGTTTATGTTGTTGCTACCATATTGTGGTTCAAAAATGAAGGACTCTCTAACCAAGTATGCTCGGTTTGACTGATAGAAAGAAAAAACACGATCCGAAAACCTTACTACGATTTTGTATGCTTTATTGGGTTTTTACTATTTCTACTCAATAAATATGATTACCTAACTATTGGAAAAAAATATGATTACATAACTAGTAATCTAGATGGGGTAACCAAATTTAAACCGTGATTTTGTTTACAATTCTAAACATATCAAATGAAATAGAGTGACAAGCAAAAACAATTTGGGGTTTTTACTTTTTTTTTTTTTACTTTAGATTCTCAATAATTGTGAAACGAGTCAGGTGCTCCTCCTAACCCACCAAGAGAAATTATTCGAAAATCCAAAATATTTCAACTAACATCTTGCATTATATTATTTTTATTTTTGCATTATGCATTATTAAGTTGGGAATACAAATTGATATTTCATATTTTATTATATTCGTGGGCTATCTATATAGGTCTTTTGATGGTGGTCCAATATGTTGAGCTAATATTATTCTTTTAAGTACATGAAAAAGGTAATTGCTTTGGGGACACTTAACTTTTTATTTTTATTTCCACATGCATATGTAGGACAATACTGTAGTTTGTAAGGTTTGTGTTACGTATTGGAAAAGCTTTCTACTTTTGTGAAAGAGATGTAAAAAAAAAGATCACTGTTTTCGCTTAAAACAACAAAATAATTATCCAAGATCAATGCAAGTCTTTAAAAAGTTACTCCTACCAAAGTATTATGGTTCCTTGGATACCAAAATAATATTTGTAACACTCAAGTTCAACTAAATTAAGTGAGGAGGGCGATATAAAACATCAATTGTTTTATCGTATTAACATTGAACACTTAAGATACTTGCCTGTGCCGTACACCTGGCATGGGCTCCCACCAAACAAATCAAAGTATCCACATTTTGAACTTATTGTTCTTGTATTGATCCAAGACTGCATTATTATTAAGAAACAAATTATGTAAATACAATGATTAATGTTTTTGGTTTTAGATAGAATCATTGATCATCAAATTGGTATCCTAGGTCGTGGCATGCTCAAATTGGTTGAGTCAGGGATCTTGAAGACTCATTGTTAATGATATTTCAATTGAAAAATTATTTTATTTTAAGATATGACCACTCATTATTTTAAGATATTTGCACTACTAATTTCAGAAGATATTTGATGAAAAAAAAAAATGATTGTGTTTGCTTATACTAAGAAACAATGTAATTAGTAGATGCAAAACAACGTGACCCTAGCTCTTAAATGTCTTCTACTGAGATGATATCATGCCCATGGGAGTTTGCAAACTCTTCTGGATAGAGTTTGGTTATAGTAATAATATTATAAGCAGTCGACATCCAAAAAGAAATAACACCTCATTGAATACTACAATTGTTTACGGAATAGACAACTCTAAACAAATATATACAATAAAAACAAAATTGAATTTTCAACATTTTACAACTAAGTTTTAGATCTAGCGACTACGATGCGAAGAGCTTCGATTAGAGATAGAGTCAGGAGGGGAGAGTGAGATTGAAGAATCACATTCACAATCCTCAAGATCTTCATATCCCCAAAACTCTTCTTTCACTTCTTCTTCCTCTTCCATTTTCCATTTCTCCTTCTCTATATCTTCTCCTTGTAGTACTTCTAATACCTAAATGTACCATAGTAAATCCACAAATAAACACAAAAGAAATTAGCAATAATTATGAATATATCTTAACAATCAATCTTGTTATAATGTAGTAACATCTTCTTGATGATAACAATAATTAAGTCGTAAAAACTGCAGCTAATCTGGTTTAATAGTTTTTTATATAATTTATATAGTATTTGATTAAAGTTAAGCGTCGGTAAATGAGCCTCTTTAAATCATAATACTACTTTTCTTGGTTATTCAATCAATACAATAAAAGTTGAAATTTTCTGGTGTTGACACCTAAGCTTTTTAAACTCTTCTAAGCATGACACATCATTAAAAACTTAATCCAATCAAATTATAACAATTAATACAACTAAGTTTTATGTTCCAATAAAAATCAATCTCCTTTACACGTAACTTTTTCTCCCTTCTCCCGATCAGGGCCATGCCGCTATGTCAATCCTTCTCAAATCGATGATTGAAGTTGAAGTGAAGAAGAAATCGATCAGAAGAACATATCCAAAAACGTTTATATGAAAAATCTTTAGAATGCGTTTAAGGTTATAAAGGATCTTGAAAAAATGGAGCTATAACGAATCCAGATGAAGGAAGGATGGTTGGAGAAATACATTTGATTCTATCTATACTTTATGTGAGAATATCATATTTAGCAAAGTTAGTATTCGTTCCTACCGTGTTTAGTATTTTGATTATTTGGTTGGCAACAATCAGTTGCATCTCTGATCTTAGACAAATATTTTATCTGCAAATTAAAGTGTCAAAAGCATTGAAAATGAAAGCTTTGAAAGATTTCTTAAAGATTCTTAGTTCTAAAAAGTTTAGTCTGGCGATATGATATCTGGCAAGGTTAGATCAAGATACTAGCTGATCAAGGGGTTTCTTAAGGTTATTTGATTATTGATTCTATGTCTCAATGAGATAATATAAAGTTTATTGTTATTACTCTATATATCCTGTTTTTAATGTAAGAAATTTAAATGAAATTTATTTTTAAATCTATTTGCAGACAGTATATTTTTAAACATTTTTTTCAAGAAAACAAACAAATAAATGCTCTAAAAATTACATGAAGCTTGTATATGGAATTTCAGTATAAAGCGTTCACCTCATGTATTGTTTTTCAAAATTAAGAGGCATATCTATTTGATTTAGTTATAGTTTTAAACAATATAATTTATATTACAACTTATATGTATTATTAAAAAAAAAGTTCTAAAAAAAATCTTGCAACATAGCACGAGTGTCAACCTAGTAATCATAATAGAACTATAGTGCTTGTTTTGTTTTATATGGGACTGTGATTAAGATTAGGTGTCGGTAATTGAGTTTTTTCATATATTATAGTACGTGTTTTTAATTAAATTGAAAAGTTGAAAGGTGTTGCTTTTTTCATAAAAAAAAAATCAATAACAAAGAAAAAGTAACATAATATAAGGTTTGATGTATATGTCGTATTAAATAATGATGTTTATAGTTAAGGACCAGAGACATTTTTTAAGTCACGCAGCCGATGAGCTAACTGAAAAGCGATCGTTGAGTAACATATCGACACGATTACGTCTCATTTATGAACCAATCATCAATAACTATTTTCTTTGACGAAAAAAAAACTATAATTTCATGGCACTTAGTTATTCGTTTGTTGCTCAAATAAGGGTTTCACTTATACTATAAATGAAGGGAAGAAACAAACATATGACTCACTATAAAAAGAAAATTAAACTAACATATATATTGAAATATACTAGTATTAATGGTTATGATTAATAAGCTTCATGAACGTACCTCGATCATGGAAGGTCGACACAGAGAGGATGATCGGATACAGAGAGATGCCGCGAAAGCTATTCGATGAAGTTGTTGGATATCGAACTCTTCACTGATCCTCGGATCCACCAGCTTCTCAATCTCTCCATCTTTTATAATCACTTTTGCCTGAATTACAAAAATAAAAAATTAGCAACTCTACAAATTCGTATATATAAGAAAATACATTTTTTTAGGCAGTGTAAGTTTGATTGGTAAAACTATATGATGAAAAAGTGATAAAACAGCTGTACAAATTTTCCAAAACTTTTACCAATCACATTTTGGAAGTATATGGATTTTTATAATAAAAATGTTTTGGAAATTAGTCAAACCAAAAAAAATAATTAAGATAACTTATGCCATGAAATAACCGATTAGATCATAAATAAAAATCAGAGTTAATTTAGAATTTACCCAGCTGTGTAGGCTCTGATGAGAAGCATCAACAGGTTTTTTACCGGAAATGAGCTCAAGCAAGAACACTCCAAAAGCAAATACATCAGTCTTCTCATCTACAATCCCATGTGTATAGTATTCTGGTGCTAAGTGCCTGTTTGGTTTATTTTAAGAAATGATCAATTAGTATCACTAAACAAAATTAGAAACTTTGTTAAAGATAGAAATAAAAATTTGAGTAAAGAGTACCCAAATGTGCCTTCAATTGGAGCGATGGAATGATGAGACCATTGAGAAGGCAGCCATTTTGCCAACCCAAAATCAGATATCTAAAAAACAAAATTTTTTTTGACTCTTTTAATAATATATAACCAAATGAAAGAAGTGATTAAACAATAAAACAGTAGAAAATTAAGAATAAAAAAACAGAGGAGGGACCTGTGGTTGATAATCTTGGGTTAAGAGAACATTAGAGGATTTAATGTCTCTATGTATGATCCTTCTCTGACAACCTTTGTGTAAATAATGAAGCCCTTTTGCTGTCCCAATTGCAATTTTATACCTTGTCTCCCACTCCAGTGGTGCTTGATTCAAATCTACACCAATAACAATATAACAAT
>NC_025703.1:26458773-26482826 GCF_000633955.1 Camelina sativa | reverse complement strand
CTGCCTCCTCTTGTTATCCTCTTCACAGCTATCTCTTCGCCATTTTTACTCAGTACTCCTTTATACACCTCTGCAAATCCACCTCTACCGACCAAGTTCTCTGCAAAAAACACAAACCCTTTTAGTCAAAATGGCGTATAATAGGAAGTGAAGTTTTCTAGAAGAAAGAGATGAACAGAACAAACCTGAGCTGAAACCGTTGGTTGCGTCGTAGATTTCATCAAAGGAGAAACATTTCCATTTGGGTCTTTGAAACTGCTCTGTTTCTTGAAAACCCTCGACGCATTTGGTGCGAGGAGTTGAGTTCTCGGAGTCAGAGTCGAAACTGCGTCGTTTGAAGGAGAAGAGACGTTTCAAGCTGTTGCTTCGAATGTACTTCATTTGTGGATGGAACAGAGTTAAGAAGAAAACCCGAGGTTTTATGCAATCACAAAGAGAGAAGATGGAAGAAGGAAGAGATGAGAAGGGAGAGAGAGAGAGATTATTATTATCTGTCTGTTTTTTGTTTTTGGTGCTTTGTGAATAAAAACACAGAAGAAATAAATTTGGGTTGGTGAAGGTTTACGGTGAGGTCGACCACAGAGAATTAGGTAACGTTAAGAAAAATTGTGTTTGGCGTTTTTGAGATTTCCACGTTTGGCGATTAGAGAGTTATGAGAAGAAGTGTTGTTTGTTGTGTTACACAAAAGGATGAATGAATGAAAGAACATTGTGTTGTGTGGTGTGGGTGAGACTTTAATGGTTTTTTATGCTTTTTTTTATCTCACAAGGCAGGTAGCTTCGCTGGAGGATATCCATGTTCTCATTTTTACTTTTTATTTTTTTTTCTCTCTTTTTTTTTATATATAAATTTTGCCATATTTGTTTCACAAATTTGAGAGTTCGGAAATTATAGGTAAGGAATAATTTTACGGGTAGAAGCAGAATGAAATTTTTGGTTTGCTGTGATATATCTATATATGTAATGTATCATATATGTAATCTATTTCGTTTTATTCATATAGACATTTTTTTTTTTCATAAACAGTCCACTTTGGAAGTAAACGGATATTAGGTTATAATTTATCATTTTTAGTTAAATATACGTTCCGTTTTCTAAATTTGAAAAATATTAGATTGATTGATGTTGTATGTGTTTTGCTTCGAAAACTTACGATTATTCATATTATTTTTTTCCATCATTCAAGATGAATTGTACATCGAAAATACATAATACGTATAAGAGGATTATGACGCCATATTTGTCTCCGGCCATTTTTGAATATGTACAAAATGAGTTATATAGTACCATGCCAAATTTATTTTTGAAACGTAAACATCGTATTTGAATTTGGCTACAAAGACTGCAATAGAAACATACAAATTCTTAAATCGATTGAGTTAATGACGTTTAGATATTTAGAGGAAGTCTATTGGGTGTATTTGGATTCGTCAAATAACTGTGGTCAGATTATTGTCGAGTTAGTAGTTATTATGTAAAAAAAACAATGCTACTTTTGACAGAGATATATAGGATTCTTTTATTTTTTTTGGTGATGTAGAATGGATTCTTCTAAAACTCTCTTTATATTTTTTAAAAGTCAAGCCTAACATATTTTGCTTATTCAAGTGAAACTATAGTTAGGTCGTCCAAATTTGCATTCTCTTCGGCCTAACTTAACACTCGTCAGTTTTACTAGCCCCAATCCTAGCTAGAGTATCACTATTGAGTTATTTATGTTTTATCCTCAAATGTAAACATATAAACAAATGTATATAAGTTCTGTTTTTGTTTTTGGGTTATCTTACGTTCAACTTCAAGTTATGAAGAAGTTATGGCTCTCGCCTTTCATTTAAAGCGGAGTTGCTTAAATTGCAATAGAGAATCTTTTAACTATAATTATGATAACATAATTTTTCGTATAAAAGGGGACTAGCTTAGACTTAATTAAGCACTGGCAGATACAAATAAATACGAGCACCAGGTCAACCCTCTTTTGAGTTCATTTGAAGATGATAAATACTTATCTTCAAATCTGGATTACCATCAGAGCAACATATCAAAATATCAATCTAGATATGTATCATTATAGAGAACTATAAAGAAAGAAGACTGAACTATGTAAAAATTGTAATATTGTATATTTAATTTGTACATTTTAGCTACTCATTAACTTTTAATTTATATATATATACATTAATATACGTATGTTTAATCTAACTAACATAACAAGTGAAGAAGCAAAACATGTTCAGTTCAACTGAATGTTTCATCTTCTTCTGATTGTCTTCTCTACTTACATTTATTCAAGTGTCCAAAGATTATTGGCCTGTATACATGTATATTAATTAAATATTACGACCTCACATCAACTTTGGAAGATCAGAAGACGACACATGGCACTTTATTTGGACATGATTGATCTCTGTGAATGGAACAGTTTACTTAATTTCTCTACTGAGATAATGTTTTGTTTTAAAGCGACGTTGTTAATTAAATTGATACTGGACATGAATAAACAAATTGACAGAAGTACATTATTAGTGATCGAGGTTGTTTATAATATTTAAGTTACACTAGACGAACCTTGGTTATTTATCGAGAGGTCTTATCTAGAAGGGACTTATACAAAGGAGTTAATATATATATATATATATATATATATATATATATATATTGGGAAAATTCCCAAAAAAACATCAACTTATTTTTATTTGGACATTTAATATCCAATATTTTTTGATTGGAATAAAAATATATGATGTATTAAATTAGTGTTAAATAAAACTGTATCTTTTAAATATTAGTCAAATTAAACACACGACCAAATATTTGAGTATTAGGTATTTTTTATTCCCCAACTTATTTTTTAAACCAAACACACGACCAAATTAAACCCCAACTTATTTTCTATTCTAATCAAATAGTATTGAATATTAAACGACCAAATAAAAATTAGTTTGATTTTTTTTGGGAATTTTCCCTAAATATTTTGTGTGTGTATGTGTGCACAAGCTACACAAGTTTATTTGTATATGTAGACTATCTCTATTCATAATAGTTGATGTTTTGAGATTTTTTTTGTTTCTATAATGGGATCGAATTTGTAGATTAAAAACCTGAAATAATTTTTTCATTTTTTTCCATGTGATATGTTTATCTAATGTTCCTAATTTTCTTTCTAATATAAAATAATTATAAATTAATTTATAAATAAAACTATAATATTTTCTTAATATGTGTAACAATATCAAAACATCAATCTACTATAAATAGAGGTAGTATTTTAGAAAAATTAATACTGAATGTCCTAATGTCATGAGAACGCTTGACTTATTTTAGGGATAAAAATATTTTAGGTAGAATTAATATACGAAAAACATTTGAATCAAATTTCAAATAAGACCAAATTTACTAGCAAAGTTTGCATCAAAAATATCTAATATATATACCATAGTTTCACTAATCCATATAATTCACACTGATTACCTTAAAAGTTATATCCAATATATATATATACCACATCTCCATCACATTCATATTAAATTTTGTTCTTACAAAAATATGTTTTTTTCTTTTCAGCGAAATTTCTGCAACCAAAACGCTTTTTATAACAAGTTTACATATATTAATTGAGGAAGAAATATAAGACCGTCGGTCGAAGACGATATCAAAGTGAAGACTGAAGAGCACATCCATACATGTAACCAAAGCTATCAAGACGGCGACATTTTACTTTTGTTCACGAGACCCCAAACCATTCTCCATTGAGAGACCTCGATTCTTTATATCAGATAGCGACAACAACCTTACATTTTATTGTCAGCTAAGCATTTCATATTGGATTTTTTTATTATTGTTATACAGAGATACATTTTTGTTTATATCATATATCAAAATTATTTCACCCGTGAAGATCTTCTTTAGATATAGTTATCGAAGTTGCTTAACATTACAATCTGAATTTTTGATTAAATGTAAATTTAGTAAGATTGATTTGGTAAAATTAGTAAGATTATATTTTTCATTCCATTATAGTTTTTAAAAGATATAAATGAAAATTTAGTAAGATTGATTTGGTGATACATCATTATTCATTAGTCATTACCAATCGGAATCCATTATTTCAGACTTGACTAGAACGTTTGGCTTATTAGCTATTTTGTATAAGACCTGGGGTCCCCAAAATCATTTGAATGCTGTACATTATAACTCTCTTTAATTACTTTTCTAAATCATTAGTTCATTTTGTATATTTCCGATGCTATAGGGAAAGTACAATGTTTTATAAAATGTCCTAAGAAACCTTTTTTTTTTTCGGGGTTTTCCCTGTCTTTAAATTTACAAAGATGACTAGGAAGAAATCTATTTTTAATTGTAGATTTGTATATCAGTATATAAAACAACATAATTCAACCGAATATATAGTAGAGTAACAAAGTAAATAACACAATGACCAGATTAATTCTAAAATGAAATAATTTTTAAGCTGGAAATTTTATAACAAGTACTAGTACATTAAACTATTTGCACATCATTATAAAAAGTTGAAACGAGTAATGTCAGTTAAAAATTTTATATACTCGAGAAGTTTGATTTACTTTACGGGGGAGAAATAATTGACTAATGCGATTTTTTTTATAGAGGTTCGAATTTTAAAGATAACATAATTGGACGAGGAAATGGTCCCCAAGAGACGAACAGTAAAGAGTCTGGCCAGTTTTGTTTTAGTGAAAAAGAAAGATTTTCGTATTTTACCGATACCGAAGTTCGCATGCATGCAATAAAGTTGGCCTTTGCATTCTTCACGAGATGGTGGAGAAGCAACGCTACAAAAACAGTGCCCTTTTATTAATGACGGTTTCGGTTCAACCGTTTCTGTTTGAGCCACATTCAACTAAGTTAGGATTTACTTTTGGTCGTCAATGCTAATCATATACTTTTTGTAACTAAAAGAATGGCCTTTTTGAACTTCTTTAAATAGATTAAATTAAAAAAAATGTTTAAACTCATAATTTTTAATATTTAACTAAATTAATGGTATTAATACCATACCAAATGTCAATCTCAAAAAAAAAAAAAAAACTCCAAATGAGAGTAATATGTTTCACTTTCCCAAATTAGAAGATGTTTTAGAGAATAGCACGAAAATTAATTAAGAAATCATTTTTAACATTACACATCAGTTAATAATTAGTTAAAAATATAATTTAATTAAGCACAAAAGGTTGCAGAATTCAATTAGGCAAAAGTATCAAATAACAAAAAAATATGTATAGTAATTTATAAAACATCTTATAAAATGAAGCAAAAAAAAAAAATCTTAAATATCTTATATTATGGGACAGAGAGGGTGTTTCAATGAGAATCTTGAGAGCTAATATAGTGAATTGCAATTTGTTAAAGTGTGTGGAAACTAGAAAGTAGTTAGAAAATATCAACAATTTGTGTGGAAAATAAAAAGCATTCTTCTAAGAACAGGAGTGTGAATGAGATATCTGATAATGATTAAAGAGTACATCTCACAAGGGAACTCTTACCATGCAGTCCCCGCCAAATAAAGTGTTGGAACTTAAAATGTCCTGTATGTGACAAGAACACCGATCACTAGACAGACAACTTTTCCAGGCTGATCGTATTATGAGAGACTGACATTGAGAATCCATGCTCGGAATATAACAAACGTCTGTATATAATATTTATAACACTCTAATTAAATGGGTCTAGTTGGGTTCATTGACCGAGAGCCACTCCAACAACAAGATCCAGGTCCACCATTAACTCGAGTCTCGAAACCAAACCTTTCAATTTTAAATAATTTCACATTAGTAGTAAACAAAAACAAAACGAAAGATATTTCCAAGACTACCAAAAATAAATATATATACCACAAACTTGTGCTTCAAGAAAAGTTCCTAACTCATTTAGCTAGGGCACGGACACCCTTGCTTTACGAATCTTTCTCCAAATTAAACTGTACAAATTCGTAGAAATTTTGAAACTATATAAAAAAAAAAGATTTGAAAAAATCATTATTTCAGAAAAAAAACCAAAAAATCTACAAAAACTATTAACGTAAGGAAGAATCTGACCAAGTAGAGAAAATATTAAAATCCAAAATCCAAAATCCAAATCAATAACTAAAAGTTATGTTGTTCAATGTTAATGTTCCAATAATGCTAAAATACCAACTGAAGAAGAAAAAAAAAAGCTGAATCCTTTCTAAATAGTCCAAAAGAGAGTTTAAAGAAAAGAAAAAACTTCAATCAAATGCTTATCATCAGATGCCACCACCATCAACCGCATGACGCTTTCTTGAAATGCAATCAGAGAATGTATCAATGAGCTGCTCAGCAAGGGCTTCTGTATCTTCTTTAAAAGTAAGAAGAAATATTTTCACCACATACTTGTCTTTAGCCGTCGCACATACGCTATACCATGTGAGAAACTTCTGTCTAAACTCAGTTGTAACTTGCCCTGAGCATTCAAGCTGCCTGATTAGCTTGACACACTTTTCAAACCCAAAGCTGATGCAGCCTGCTACGTCCTCCACTTTGTCCGCATTCTCGGGTGTACCTTGATTGTCATTGAGTTCGTCTGACCTGAATCTAGGAGGCGGAGGGATGGACAAATTCTCCCGGAACAATTGACAAGAACCGTTTTGCTTGATCTGTATGACATCAGAACCCGTTGCGGTGCTGAGCGTTTCTCCTTCACCGTTGAATTCAGTCTGTACTAGTGAAGGCTGTGGAGTTGAAAAATTGTTGCAGTTTGTAGAAGAGCTTGAAAGAGTCAATAAAGCTTCTGCTGCCCCTGCCGCTTCATCTTCTGGGACGGTTTTTGTAGAGACATTGGATTGGGATACGCTCAACTCTTTGGCGCCGCGAGAGGAAACAACTTTGAAGCAATAATCTGTAGCTGGAGTTAGACCAGAGACCACAAACCTTGTGTTTGGACTGAACAATTTACAAGTCGAATATTCTGGGTAATGTTGCTCTGTGACCTTACGATGCCACACGCTGTAATGGACGTCGGTGGTTCCCCTTGAGGAAGATTCTTCCGCGGCGCCAATAACTAAAGTGACAGAACTCGCCAAAACATCCACAAATCTAATGTTGAATGATCCTGTGGTTCACACCGAATCAAGAACTTAACAAGAAAACAAAAATAGTACTGTATTAACTGATCATAAGTGTTTATTGATCTTATTACCATCGATCAGCGCCTTCAAAGCAGAAAAACAATATTGCTTCACGGTCATCGCACATCGAAGTCTGTTAACGAGCCCTCTACTCATATATGATGGATCATCATCCGTAAGAGGATCACTACGGAATTCAGTTTTTAACTCCTCCACAGCTTTCTCCACATCTTCAGATATTGCTTTGTACTTCTTTGTGCCCTTTAGGAGCTTCTTAGCCAAGAGAAGACGGATATAAAGTACGCCTATTCTTCTTTCTTCTTTTGCTATAACTAATTGCTTCTTCACACATCTGAGAAGAAAACAAAAGACAGAACATAAGTATATCCATCAAAGATTGTATTAAAAATATAGAAAGTGAATTGTAGAAGAATAATGTGATTGATTTTTTACTCAAGTATACTGCTAGGCGTGCCACATGAGACGCAGATGAAGCATCCATCAACATCACTAGTTTCCTTGTACTCAAGTATACCCGATTTATCACTCTTGAAAGCGCATTCCAGATGGCACGATAAGCCACAAGCTTTATCGTCGAATGAAGGATCCGAAGTGCAGGTTAACCAGTAACTAGGATCTTTATTGGTATCATACTTATGGCAGATACAACATGAGCACCTTTTGCAAAAAGGGTCTACCTTTTTCAGTTTAGCCTGGCAAGCCAAGTTTTTACAGCGGATAGTACCCTTCCCTGATCAATGCTATGTTCAAGTTAGCATATAGAAACAGAAACAGAAGAATGCTATAAGTGGAATATTTACTACTGCAGAACATGTTGGTTACCTTTAGCTTGAGCTGATGGAGTCACATCGTGCGAAGGCTCAGGATCTTTCCTCTGTCTTTTTGGTGATGGATTCCTCTCTTCTACCTCACGTTCTCTAGTGTTTTTCTTTGATACGGTTTTGTAAAGCCTGTTGATGATCTGATCTTTCGTCAAGCCTGTGTATTTTCTTACTTTCACTGATTCTGCACGTAACATCTCTCGAATTTTGTCGCAGGACCACTCATGCAAGGCTTCTTTAAAGGTAATCTCTGAAATTTTTGACAGTTCGTAGACACGCTGTCTCCTTTGACCAAAATTACTCATATTATTGGTTCCCATTGAGTCACCTGCAGCTCCTGCATGGAGAGAAAAGGATGTTAATTTACATTTCAATCGCAAACACAACTCCTAGAATTACAAATGCATTAACAATAATTCTTCATGACAGGAACGCAAAGACTGTTTCCAAGAAGCTACATTAGCTTGTTAACCAAATTTAGAAAGCAGGGTTTCAGATCAAAACTTATGCAACAAGAAATTGTAATCTGGTCCCATGTACAGTAAAACAAAAGAAACCTCAACTAGCACCTTAGAGCAAGGAAAGTTTCCTCTTTTATGGTACAACACATCATATGAGCTCATGGAGATTGAAAATGTGTTTTAGAAGCAACAAACTAGAAAAGTAGGAAGACTCACGATCAGGAAACTATTCAATTAAATATATTAGATTAGAGGATGTAGAATCTAAAAAGGGTTTGTTTGCAAAATAGTACATTTTCAAAACTTAATTTGATTTTTAGTAAATTTACTATTTATAATTAGAGAAATAGGTAGGTTTTAGTATTTGTGTAATTAGAGCAGTAAACTAATAAACCATCACAACGCTACGGTCATCTTCACAAGTCTCAAACTTTCTAAAAACTATGAAATGCAGAACCCAAAAATATATATTAAAAAAAAACGTTACCTTTATCATGAGAAGACGCCATGAAAGAGGATAGTAGAGAGCCTAATCAAACCCACGCCGCGTTACTATCGGAATCTTAAAAACCTGCAACAAAAGAGTGATAAAGAAAACAAAATGAGACTAATGAAAAGAAAAAAAACTGAGATCCTTGAAAGAGAAACTTGTGGATATGAAGTAAAAAAGAAATTAGATTGTGACGAGACTGGCCGTTCATGAAAAAGAAGTAGAATACAGATTCTTCCAAGTTCCACCAAGTTACAAAAAAAATCAAATGGTTCTTCTCTCTATTCGTCTACAAAAATATTCAATTCTTTTTGTTGAATGGAGAGAAGAAAGAGACGAATTAATAAGATTGTTTTCTGAGTTCCTTAATAGTTTCTATTTTTTTGGATATCATTTTATACAAATTTGCTCATAAGTTTAGCTAATAAAGAAACCATTTTTCTATGTTTACTTGCATAAGAAGCTTCCTTTAACAAAATTTCATTGCGCACTTTCCACAAATACCAACAGATATAATGTGCATGGGAGGGACTCGGATGAGATTCTTTTAGGGGGAAGGCATACGACCGTAACTGTAGAGATCCAATTTATAAGTGGGGACTTAGGATAAGGGAGAGGTTAAAACTCAAAGAGAGGAGAAGGGGTGGCATAAGAGTTTTAATCCCAATTTTTATTAGCAATGCATCACTGAAAGTCTCAATATGCCGAATGCCTAAACCACCTGCATTTGTTGGTCTCGTAAGCTAATCCCAAGCAATCCAAGACATCATATTTTCATTAGGTTTTGAGTCCCACCAAAACCGTGTGAGAAGGGATTGGATTTTCTTACACAATGAGAAGGGATTGAAACACGGCATGGTATAGGAAGGCGTGGAAAAAAGGACTGATTTTAACAAAGTTTGTTTTTCTTCTGAAACCAAAAACTTTGCAAACCAAGAGTGAGACATTTGCCTGATACGGTCCACTAAGGCGCCAAAGATGTTCATCTCACGCCTTCCAAATTTTTTAGGAAGCCATAGATACTTGCCGGGTGCACCTTTATTTATGATTCTTAGAATCCTCATAGTGGCTTGTCTTTGAGCGAAGGGCGTTTTGTTGGAGAAAATGATTGAATACTTTCTTATATTGATAGATTGGCCATATGACTTTTTATAGCTTTGGAGGATGTTGGCTAGGTTGAGGCAATTTTTATGTTTGATTTACGTACAAAAGAACATTGTATCATACGCAAAGAGAAGGTGGCTAACTGTCAGACTGTTTCGAGAGATTCAGATACTCGACAAGGATCCATTATCTTGAGTTATACGGCTAAGACTCGGGAAAAATTATGTACAAAGGATGAAGAGGTAGCTAGGGAGGCGAGGGATTTTCTTGCTAGAGTCCTCGAGTGGGGAACATATTTCCTTGAAAGGAGGCATTAACAAGGAAAGAGTAAGAAACTGTTTAGACACATTCCATAACCCACTTTGAGTTGAAACCGAGTGTCATCATCACCGCTTGGAGGAAATTCCACTCAGTTGTGTCGTAAACCTTACTTATGTCCATAAACCTTATTTTCTTTGCATCTAAGCTACTAAGTGTATGTAGGATCTCGTTAGTGATGAGGACATTATCCAAGATTTCTCGTGATGGCACAAAAGCAGATTTGTTCTCCAAAATAAGAGGCGTGAGGGGGAAGGAGTGTAGGAAGTAAAAAAATTATATTCTGGAACTGTTTCTGAAATTCGCCTCAAAAGTTTGATAGATGGGAGTCCTATTGACCCTCTTGGGAAGGGGCGTAGGGTTTTGAATTTTCTCCTTGATTCACATGGTTCTCATGTCTATCAGTTTTCCTGGTTGTGCGATACCCGAATTTGTACAGTGATGGATCCAACTTTTGGGAGTAAAAAAGTTATTAGAAGTAGTTGTCTGGACCATCTTCGCCATTGACCGAAGGTGAAGACACCAAAATCATTAGAAATAGTTGTACTCTTTCCTACTTCGGGTTTGTCCCAATGGGTTTACCGAAGAGGTTTAATGACGCAACAAGCTCTAATGCATCATCACGTCCATCCCAATGACATGGTGATCCTATCCTTTCTTTTAAACTTTTTTTGTGACCGTTGTTAAAAAGGGCAATGTGTGAGCCTTAGTTTCTAGCCACATGTTAGGGTTTTTGTGTCTCCTTTATGTAAGTCAGCCTATAAAAAGGCATATAACCTCTATTGTAAAGTTAGTATTGCTTGAATAAACAAAAGGTTTTCTTTCACTTGTCTCACTCTACGTTTTCTCTGATAGCCTTAGCTAGAGAATACGAAAATCCTAGACGACTTCGAGCCAGGTACGCCTCTTCTAGCAGTCGGATCACGAGTCCTTCCATAGCTCTTGTGCTGCTACATCAATCCATCGCTAGCCATCAAGGAAGATCACCGAGAGGGTCGTCAACCCGTTCAATAGCAACCGTATTGTTTCCATCTCAAGCCATCGAAGCAGATCACCGAGAGGGTTGTGTATCGTTAGCTTGAACCTCTATCCACCAAATCAAACCACTACAGAGTCACTTCTCAGTTCGTGATTACGCCGTCCGTGACCCAAAGCCATCCGTCCGTCTGTCCTATCATTATTCCAACCCGGGGTCACATCAGAGGGTAAGCTTTTTTGCCTTGAAAACTACAGTGTTGTTGCTTTACATGATATAGACAGGGGCACGATGATATAAACTAGAGGCTGTCGTGACCCATTTCTCCTTTTTCACTCTCGAGTAGGGGTGTCAATCGAGCTGGTCCGGTCCGAAACTCGTAAAGTCCGCATATGTTTGAGCTCCTAAAATATTTTCGAGCCTATATTTCAAAACTTGACCCGGCCCTAACAGGGCTATTGGGCTTTTCCGAATTTATCTTACGAATAAAAAATTCAAACTTATAAGTTTATAATAGATCTTAAAAAGCAATGTTTAAAAGTGCACTATAAAACAAATCAGTCAAAATTTAAATAACTCATCAATATTCACCAAAACCAACTTAATTTAAAAGAAATTTTTTAAAATCAAATAATTTTTTATACTTTAATCAAATAAAATAATATATAATCATATAAAATATCATAGTTAAAGATTTTAAAAGTAATAAATAAGGTTATTAAGTAAATATGAAAAGTAGGATTAGATTTTAAACTTTATTACAATAAATCATTTATCAAGTATTCCAATCAAACAAAAATGTTAACAAAAATTAAAAATTAATTTTTTAAAAGACTTTTTGGGCCGGCCCGAGGCTGATCGAGCTAAGCCCAGAAAAACCTATAGCCCAAACGGGCTAAACCGAAAGGCTCAATTATTTGGAACATATATATAAGTCTGAGCCTGATGTTTTTCAGGGCTGGGCCGGGCCAATCCGCGAGCTTCGACCCTAATTGACATGCCTACTCTCAAGTAATATTGAGACATACTAACCGAAGTTTGGTAAAAAAAAAACAACTTAAATCCAAGTTTCAAAGTAACTTCAGACAGAATAGATCAGAATACTATAAAGGACTAAATGAGCTAGTACAAACTGTGCAGGACCACAGAAAGGTAGGTACTAGGACCTCAAGATCTTGTCAGTAAACTATATTAAAATTTCCACATCACCCTTAGAGGGGACATGGTAGCTTCAAAACGAAGATAAACTTTCGATATAGTGAAGTGAAGAGAATTGGTCACTTGGACTTACCCAATTCTTGGATGAAGAGAATTCGGGTAAGAAGCAAGAAGGGAAAGATGGCCAGGACCTTCAAGAGTCAACAAGATATCAGTCAGAAAGAAATTGGGGAAAGAATGAATGCATGATCATATGAAAACTGGAATCATAAAGATATCAAAACCTGATGGAGAACTATACCATGTGTGACTTCCAATCAATTCTAAAGGTAAACATAACCTTTTCCAATGAATTTCTAACAATCTAACATGGATAAAGCTCGTAGACCGAACCCAAAATGACCATTATTAAAGGTGTAATTATTATCCGGAGACCGATATCTAAATCTTGATATTCTAAAATCTCGGATATATGAATTCGTTTCACACATAACCAATACACTGTACACATTTATTCTTATCTTAGACCCAAGATCTTAGCAAAATCTCATTGAATCCATATACATAATAGCATATCAGTTAATACAATCATAATTTTCAATACAAATGGTCTAAGGAAAATATTTTCACATAACAAAATCGAATCTGGAACACTCTTAAGTTTATTTCTTGTTTATTACAATTTAAAAATCGACTATTCGATAAAAATTTACAATAAATTCAAAATGTGTTAAGAGAATTCAACAGATCATAAAAGAAATCTAAAGTTAGGTATTTGACATACCCTATGAGATTGCAGTGAAATAAGCTTATCTCCTTGAAGTTGCTGAGCGGAACAAGTTGTGTACTTCGCACAGATCTAGTTTTATGTGAATCAAGATTAAAAATTAATGAGACTATATAGGATTTCTCTCTAATAAGAGTTCAAGATTTGATTGGTGTAAACGAAGAACTGTCGCTCACTCTTATTTTTCAGCGCCGCTCAAAAATATGTGTGAAATCTCATTATATATGAAAGATTTTGGAAAACTTCAAAACCCTAGAAAGTATGAAATATTAGTAGTCAAAGGCGGAATATCTAAATAATTGGCGGACTAAAGCAATTTTTTAAAATATGACCCTTAAATTATATAATAAATTTAATCACTTTATATCTTCATAAATTTTTACTATATTTCTTAATTAATTGTGGTGGACCATTTTTTATTTAATTAAATTGTGGTCAAAAGCAGAATGATATAACTATAAATTTCTTTCTTTAATAAGTTTAGAGTGACACTTGATGTGAGCCATGAGATTATATCTACTATAGTAATATATGTGAGATACCAATTTATAGAAACTGTTTTGGTGTACCCTCAAAACCTTAGAATAACATTAAATTTTTTGGCTATCGAACCTCAAAACCTTAGAATAGATAAAATTTTAAATACATGAATTATTTCTCTAATTAAAATGATAAATACATATGTATCTTACAATTAATAAATGCAATTGTTAATTAGTTTTTGGCATTTGTATTTAATGGTTACTTTCGTTCATCTTTAAAAAAAAATTCAAAACGTAAGTGTAATTTAATTTCTACCACTATAAGATGCGGTTTAGTTTGTCGAGATACCGGTGTGGGTGTGGTGTTTTCTGAACATATTTTGTTTTCAAGTAAAATTCTATCTCCCCTACTGATACTCAAAATATTCAAATGTATTTACCATGATTAAGTATATATACTTTTTACATAAGTTTGACGCTGGTTTTTTCTTCAAATCTGGTTAATTTTGGGGTTTGGAATGTTTTTAATTTATATTGCTTACCTCCTTTCACCTTCTAGATTTGGATACCGAATATGTATCACACTCCATTACGATAGTCTTATAATTTGCTAAAATGCGTCAGTTGAAGTTATTGATAATAAATTTGAATTTGTTTTTGTTTGTATAAGGGAATCTATCTCTACCTTTGTTATTTATTGTCTATATATTTGTTCAAATTCAAAACATTTTCTGTTTGTTTCTTGAAATACGATTAAATTAAGAAATTTACATCCAAATTTACATAGGTTCAAGAAATTAGCCATACGTGCTTTCTCAATGTTTTGTATCTTGTTAGAAAGCATGATAATTGCTTAAGCGTCAATTGGATTGTTATATGGTTTACACTTAACACTTGACATTAATAGTCTCGTAACCTCTATTTTACTAGTACTAACATTAGTTGACTACAATCATTAAAGATGATTATTTGCATTTGGGATCCTATTGTGAAGAAAAACATACCAACACATGATTACAGCCTATCATTCATTCATCTATAATAGTAGTAATACTCTACAGCTTGCAACTTGCTGTCAGCAATTGTTCTGTACAACGTTACAAATACGAATCCAACAACATTCATATCAAATCTTATATAACTCTTTATGTTATCTTCCTGTAATTTGATTTAAAAGACATAAGGCATTTCTTTGTTAAAACATGAGAAATTACAGGAAGAGTTTTTGATCTTTGCACCTGACATTCGCAATCTAATCTTTCAGCCACGCAGTCCATTGACAGACTGTGGAGGAGCTGAGTTCCTTCTCTGATCTGTCTTAGGTAAATGTTTAGACATTATAGATTCCTGCATCAGAAGATTGTAAATTTGTCATTCTTTTTGATGATGAAAGTAATTGAGAAAAATCAAAGAAGACCAGGTTTTATAACTTACCTGTTCTTGAATAATACTGCGTGCCTCGACGAGCTGTGCTTCAAGTTCAAGTTCCCTCTCTGACGCTTCTGAAGTGATAGACACATCTTTTTGTGCATCTACTAACTGACCCATACGTTCCTTCATTAATCAAAACAAACAAAAAATGGCAACAGGTTAGTAAATGAGAAACTATAAAATACTGTGAAATCGTAAACCTCGAGTTTTTTACCTTAATGGAAACCATCTTAGTGCGCAAACTATCTTCTATTTGACCTCGAGCCATACGAAAAGGTAGGTCGAACACGTCCTGTCAAGACCGATATTGGTTCTTGTTGATATATATTTGGTGTTTTTGGTTGGGAATCAATTGAAAATTGAATTAGCCTATAATGAAATTCATGTACCGTCTTCCCGCCCAAGGGAGACTGAGAAGGGTCTGAGCCGTGTCTTCCATTAGCTATCAAAGATTGGTTGGTTAATCCACCGGAAGCATTCAAGAAAGATCGCATGTCACCCTGTCAAAAGGTGCCATAGTCTTCAGTAAAAAAAAGATCACAAAGATTCTGTGATAGGAAGAAAGATGAATACCTGTGTGGATCGCAGTAACGCTCTCAGATAGGTGTTCTCTGCCACTAGTTCTTGATTTTTCGCTTCATATGCATCCACCTGAGAAGATCATACCGCGCCAATAATATTATAAGTAACAACAAATCAATTCAATGGAGAATATAAGGCTTGCGAAGTCAATTCAGTCACTGTGGTTACAATTTTTTTGTAGAAATCAGAGTCAGCTTTCTTCCCGGTCCATGTCCCACGCTGTCTGCCTTCTTTCTGTGCATATATATACCAGAGAATATTCATTAGCCAAAGGAGATTTATTCAAGGATAGCTCAATGATTGACTATATATATAAAATCCAAACTAGTACCTGGAGTAGATTCATAATCTCCATGCCTGATCTCGTTTCCTTCTTTTTCTCCATCAACACTTGGTTTAACCTCTCCTAAAATAAGATCAATTCTTCATTAACTAAGATTCGAGCCTATATTAAAAACACTTAGGAACTTGTAGTGTGAACCCATACCTGTAACTTTATGTACTCCTTTTCTTTCTTCTTTGTTTCATGTAATTGTTGGGTCTTGACTTGCTTTCATACACAAACAAAACAAAAATGTTCAAAGGGGCATTGTATCAGCATTCCCAAATTCTTTGAAACAATCCACATTACAGAAAAAAAAAAACTAAGAAATCTAGCTTGTAATTTTAAGCAAGGATCCAAACCTGGTTAGCAATCACCATCCGTTGAAACTCATCTCTCTCTTTCTGTAACTTCTCGTTCTGCGCCTTTAAAGCCGCTGTATTCTTAGCTTCCGTTCTTGTGACAGAACCAAGTTCCCTCTCTTTGGCTTGCAATTGAGTCTCAAGCCTTTCAACTTTAGCCTCAAGTCTCCCCATGTCAGATAAAAGTCTGAATCAAACCAAAAAAAAAAAACTTCAAGATGCAATACATACAACAAAAGTAGGCAATTTCAGCAACTTTTTATGCCAGTTGCAATTTTGTCTTCTTCATTACTCCCAAAAAAATGGATTTCACCATACCACATAAAACCAAAAACAGAATTTATCTATATACACAAAATGATCTAGATCACAGAGTCGATCTCATCCAGAGCAATATAAGCATTACGATTGAACACTATCATAATAAGGCTACCACATAAATCCAAAATGCAACACTGAAAAATCAACATTGAGGTACAAGACGAAAAAAAAGAAAGTCACCGTTGTCTCTGATCATTGGCAGATTCTCTGAATTCCACATCTCGTTGCCTCTGTTGAATCAAAGCGTATATACAATTGCAAGTTCTAGCAATCGAAATCTGAAAAAACAAGTTCAATCGAATCAGATTCATCAAACACAAATCGATTAAAGGAGTAAAAAAAACACAAACGATTAGAGATTTTGAATTAGAAACGCACAGGATCGGTAGCGAAGAGGTCAAGGGAAGCTGAGAATCCATAAGTGACTAAGCTCTGATTCAAATACTTAACACAGTTCTCGAGATTATCAACATCGGCGAAATTATGCTCCCTGAGATCGATGAACAGAGAAGTCAAAATCGAATCCAATCGAAGAAGATAAACACACAGAAAACTACGGGGAACAAAATAAACTCACCTGATCGGTGAAAAACCAAACTGAGACGGCGGCGTCGACTACAGAAAAAAATGAAGCAAACACGAACCTTAAGATGGAATCCGTTAAACAGTATCAGTAAAATAAGAGAGAGAGAGAGATAGAGAGAAGACATACTCTGAATCCGAATTCTGGTACTGTCAATGACATCGTTGACCGTCGTGGAGCCGCCGTGAAATTGACGCCGGAGAAGAAGAAAAAAGAGAAAGAGACAAATTAAACTTTTCACCAAAATCAAAAAAAAAATTAAAAAGCAAAAAAGTGAGTCAAAAAAACAGTGAATGTGTGTCTCTCTTGGATAGATCTATCTTTCTTGGGGGCAGTGAGCTGATATTAATATTTAAATTAAAAATGAAATTTAATTATTATTAATAGCTGTTTTGATTGTGTACGTTCCGGTGCACTCAATGTAATCCGTGTTTCTTCACGTGATTGTTTACTGGTACGATTAGTCTCGCGTGTTTTGCTTACGTGTCATATTATTAGTGGTTGAGATTAGTTTTGATGGGTCTGTCGCATTACTGAGAATAATTACAAAAACATTCGATAACTAACTTTACTGGATTGCTGGGCGGGAGATGCCACGTAGGTTGGTTCTCAACAACGTTCGTTGGAGTCGTGCTGAGCAATATCTTCCTTGAGTATATTATAAATTAATTTAATTTGTTTGTATAAGTTTTGAAAAACTTTAGTATAGTATAAGTAACATTGTACTAATGTAATCTTATTCGTTTTTTGGTCGACCTAACATTAATCAAAATAAAACTCTTTCATTAGTTGCCTAACAAGAGGATAGGTGTTTACAAAAGTAATTTTCGACACTAACGATCTAAAACAATGAGCTAAACAATCAGCTTTCACATTGAATGTCCGAAGGATTTTGGAAATAGTGAAAAGAGTCAACAAGACACTAAAAAGCTGGAACTCATCGAAGAGCATAGAGAAGGCCGGTCACTCCTCCGGAGTTTGCACAATCGCAATGTTATTCGTTTTCTAATATGCTCATATACGTGTTTTATGTTCTGCTGCGTTTATACTTTATATTTCTCTTAATTACCATGATTTTTATGGTTCTTATAGTATTTTATGAAAGTTTTTCTATATAATTTTGTCTTTATTGTGTGTGATAAAAAAATTCATGAGAAAATTCCGAACCGACATCTCAAATTTTGATATTTATGTGGCTTATTAAAGAGAGCACCAAATTTTCAAGAAGAAAAAACTCATTAATTACTTGTTTAACATTTTCCAAGATGATCAACATCAAATAACTTGCACAAAATTTTGATAAAGCAAAGTAGCAAACCGTCCGGTTATAAACCTAATCCAAATCAGCAGCCAAACTTTTTTATATATATACTCCATATATTATAGAAATAATGTTACTGATTTCTAAGAACCGGAATCAGTACCGTACTACCAAACGACGGACGAAGTCTCTGACGACTAGGTATACAAGACTTGTCGAGAACACTCCTTTAACCACAATGATCAAAACCAACCTAATCTATTTCAATTCCTAAAATATGTATATAAACCATTTGAGAAAAAACACAACTGTAAACATTTCGAGAAGAGAATTTCTTTGTATACACACATTTATTCAATTTCATCAATACACATTCTATTTCAATTTTTACAATATCGACTTTTATATTTCAATTTTTTTTTCGTTCGTGTAAACTGATTATGTAAACCTCTTTTTATATTTTGGATAGCTTTGAATATTTATGATGTAAAATTTCTTTCCACAGCAATCTTAAGATAGACATTAGTCACATTACAAACAAACGAATTAAAAAAAAAAAATAGTAATCTAGATTTTTTTTTCATTTTTTATTTTACCTAATTTATAGTTTGAGGTTTGGAAAAATTGTTCGGCCCTAGATACAATACAACTATATATAAAGATTAAAGAAAATGCTAAAACTGAGAATCAAGTATTCTAGACTTGTTAAAAACAAAAGTAACATAAAATAATATATTTTTTTGAAACTTTTAAAGTTACAAACTTTAAAATGAGGAAATTAAAACGAAAAATTCATATCAATCACTAAATTCAGATAAAATATAAGTGATCCCAAACAAAGAAAACAGACTCAAACTTCAAACAATGCTTGTAATAACCTCCTCTAATTAATGTCGCGGCTTCTTACATGACGCACCACTACTGCCACCTCCATGGCCTACACCAATCGTCCCAGAACCCTTTGTCGATACGCAATAAGAAAATATGTCAACGAGCTGTTCAGCCAGAGCCACTGAATCATCCTGGAAAGAATGAATGAACGTCTTGACAACACTTATCTGCTCGGTCGTCGCTCTTAGGCTAAACCAAGTCAAAAATTTCTGTCGAAAGCTGCTCTCTAGGTGACCTGAACACTCTAGCTGTCGTATGAGCTTGACACAATGCTCAAAGTCAAAAAGTTCCAGACTCTTTGCCTTCTCAGGTCTATCTTGACGGTCATTGATTTGGTCTGACCTAACTAGAGGAGTGACAATGGGAAAATTCTCCATGACAGGTTCTTTCAGGACCACTCCACAAGAATAGTTTTTCTTCATCTGTCTTACATCAAATTCAGTTTTGATGCAAACTCTTTTGCCTTTGCCCTTGATGTCAGTTTCTAATGAAAAAAAATTGTTGCAATGTGTGAGAAACTAAAGAATGATGTAAATGGACAATAACAAGTCCCAAACATGTTTTTTTAACCTGAAGTTTTACTAGTCCTCTTCCCATAGGAACTTAAATGACGAGGCTTAGTGTTTTTCCTTCGTCTCTTGTTATCATCACTTATTTCTATAACCTTTGAGGTACTTGCACCTCCTGCGTGAAGTAATTAAAATGACCGACCAATAGAATTAGCATTACATCAACCAATGAGTTCATGGAGCTTGGCAAGTAATGGAAAGAAAACCATTAAATCACTAGCTAGTAAGTAAAAGCATCACTATCTTCATGAGTTGAAAAAGAAAATCCTAAACTTTCAATTCTATTTGATTTGAAACTATGCAAGAAAAAGAATTCCAATAGTTCCGAGGCTTTATCTTAAAACCCAAGCATAATAAATCTTGAAAAAAAAAGATTTATAAAAACTATGAAATCAAGAACCCAAAAAGAGAATTACCATCGAAAGAAGAGGCCATAGAGAGAACTGTAGAGAGCCTAGTTAGAATATTCACAGCCAGCTGCAGTGAAAGAGAAGAAGAAAGTGAGATTTTTTTATTTTTATTTTTGTAAAAGCTTTTGAGTATGAAATAAAACAGATTGGGAAGAATAATAATAAGGTTCTTCCAAAAACTACAGAATCGAAACGTAACGTTACTTAATAAATTATACTATGTTAATATCTAGTATCATTTAGGTAGATAATCATATCGAGTGTGATATAAAATCGAAGTCAAACCGTTCCTAGATCACAAAGTGGTTCAAGGGTTTAACGCTTGATGCCTTGCGCAAGTGTTGTTTCGGTGGAGATGGAAGCGCGTAGTAACCAACACGAATCAATTAACGAAGGGGAAACTTAGCAGACAAACTAAACTTTTATTGCTTGAAAATTTCGTAAATGAAAAGAACAAAGAAGAAGATCTTATATAGACTCGAACCAAAGAGACCTCCAACAGTCAAGAAATGAAACTAAGGAAACATATATTTAAAATATGTGATAACTTAGAATTCTAGCGGTTGGGGATAAGTGGTGGCGATGCGTTGGAAGCTCTCGAAATACCGGTCAAAAAATCGAAAATAAGAAATTTTCAAAATATATGATATCTTGGAGCGGATGTGATATTCTAGCCGTTGGGGATAAATGGTGGTGATGCGTTGGTGTCAAGTATGGAAAAAAGTGGGACGCGTCTTAGGGATGGGAAAAGAATCTCGTGGCTTGATTCTTTTGGTTGAAAATGAGGCTTAGCTGTCTTGAGGATTTGTGCAGCTTTAATGCATTTGTCCGGATTTTATCCCTTTGGGTAAGAACATGGTAAGTGTCTCCAATGTAAGATCTCGAAACAACGGTAAAAAAAATCGAAAATAAAAAAACAAATTTTTTAAAATATATGATATCTTGGAGCGGATGTGATATTCTAGCCGTTGGGGATAAGTGGTGGTGATGCATTAGTTCAAGTATGGAAAAAAGTGGGACGCGTCTTAAGGATGGGAAAAGAACCTCGTGGCTTGATTCTTCTGGTTGAAAATGAGGCTTAGCTGTCTTGAGGATATGTGCAGCTTCAATGCATTTGTCCGGATTTGATCCCCTTGGGTTGAACATGGTAAGTGTCTCCAATGGGCCGAAAATATATCTTACGTTCTTATAGCACGTGCATCACTAGAAACTGTAAGAATCTCCTAATTTCTATTATTTTAATAATTTAATATATTATTATTTATTTAAAGAATAAATCATTAAAAAATATTTAACCACTAACAATTTACCATTTGTCTAGAAACTTTTCTATGAGTTTCTCAATTTAGTATTGTTTTTCACACTCTCTTTTATTTTATTATTATTTAATTAATAAAAAACCTTTTTAGATACTAACAATGCACATGGTCTAACAGAAATGAGTTCTTCAGAATTTTGAAAGTTTCCGCACGAGTTAGAAACTTCGAAATAGACCAGCAGAGGGCGTGGGGCTGATATAGTAAAATGCTTTCCTTGTGTGGCTTCAGTTTGGTCCTTAGGTAAGCTAAATTGATGGTGTCTCGACCATCTCTTGATTCAGCTCAATAGACTAGAAGACCATCTCCATCCCTCATCTTATGGAAGAAGTCTTCCCACAATTATTAAAAAAAAAAGAATTATTGTTTTAATGTATGAGTGATATTGGGTCTTTAGTGTCTTGGTGGAGACATTTTAGAGGAGAATTTCTTCCTTTTATAGACCATTCACAATTAAATATTAATACTTTTTGCAACTTTTTAATATTGTTAGAGACACTCCCCAATTCCCAATGTATGTGCAATGGAGATGTTCTAAGTGATGCTCATTAAGCTACTTAATAAATTATCTATATTGGTCATGTTCGTTTTCAAATAGCTTAATGAGCGATTACGACAGAAAAAACAGACAAGAACAGTCATCCTGCTGTGGAGAAGTGAAACGACGCAACCCGTTTTTTTATAATAAATAATAATAATAATAATAATAATAATAATAATAATAATAATAATAATAATAATAATAATAATAATAATAATAATAATAAATACTCTACAACTAGTGGTCTCATACTCACTAGTTCCCTAACCACAATCACACCAAACAGCAGAAATAACAACACCAATAAATAACCAATAATCCAATAATAAATATCCAATATTAATTCCAAATCATAAACTAATGATCCAACCAACATAAACCAGAGAACCAACAATCCTAAACAACATTCTAGGACCCAACCCTAGCAACCTAACAGAAGCCCGACAATCAAGCGAGCCACTAGAACATCCTCCTCTTCATTGTCTTGATTCCACGATCACACTTTGTCTTTACATGTACCACAAACACAAATTGCAATGCATGAGTATTTTAAAAACACTCAGTTAGACAATCCTCCCATCTACTGGGCTATAAACACAAGCAATAGAGACATCTCTAACCATCAACCAACAATCAACAAATATCAATAACAAACCAGGACTCTGCATCGACCGACACCAAGCATGCATCGACCGACACAAAAAGGGGGTTGCATCGACCGACACAAGCTTGCATCGACCGATGCACATACCGAGCATCGCTTTTCTCCTGAAGCTTTTCGCCGGATCTTCGTTCCTACAACCACAAAACTCGATCCCAAGCCACAAGAAAGCTTCCTAACGTCCCACATAACACTCTAACAAGCTACACAACACAGAAACAAGCAGATCAGAGAAATCTCCAGCTTAGATAAGCCATGGTCATGCACTTACCTTTGCCAAGACGATTCTGAACCTCAAATAAGCAAGAAAACACTTTCAGGAAGCTCCTACAACGATCCCAGCTACAGATCTCTACAGGAACAACTTCCAAACTCCCAAAATCCTCAAGAACACTCAAGAACACTTTTCTCTCTTTCTTTTCTCTCAAAAGCAGCTAACCCCCGACTAATGCTACAGAAAGTCGAGTTAAGGGTTTTCTCTAACCCAAAACGCAGCGTTTAACTTAAAGTTTCCGCACAAAACCGACCTTGCCTCGACCGATGCACTATTCTGGTTCGCGGATGTTACAAGAAGAGTCGCTACCGGTGTGAAAAAGAGTTGCCGCACCGTTTAGATGAGCTGTCACAACAGTCGCTAGAAAATCTAGCGACTCCTCTCTCTCGCCCGCGAAACTTTCTCTCTCTAGCAGACACATCGCGTCTTCCACTTCCCTTTACCGTTGTTGTTTTGCTTTTTGGTTGCCGTTATCACTACCGTTTTAAGCTGTCGCAGTCGCTCGTTCAGTGACTTGAAAACAAACAGGGCCAGTGTCGATGGATCTTCAGCCCCACACTCAATTGAGGGTTTGAAATGCTGGATTGCAACATTGGCGGCTTGTCAGCGACTTCATCAACAAGTACATCAACTACTCTGTCAGCGATGTCCACATCAAAGTACAAGTCTTATATACAACAATTCTTAACTTATGATATTAATTATATGGTGAGAGACCCATCCGCTAAAGAACACAATAGTTTGAGCACATAACCCTCCATAATTTCAAATTTGTCTTTTTGCATTCGTA
>NC_025703.1:26451293-26457433 GCF_000633955.1 Camelina sativa | reverse complement strand
AATAATAATAATAATAATAATAATAATAATAATAATAATAATAATAATAATAATAATAATAATAATAATAATAATAATAAATACTCTACAACTAGTGGTCTCATACTCACTAGTTCCCTAACCACAATCACACCAAACAGCAGAAATAACAACACCAATAAATAACCAATAATCCAATAATAAATATCCAATATTAATTCCAAATCATAAACTAATGATCCAACCAACATAAACCAGAGAACCAACAATCCTAAACAACATTCTAGGACCCAACCCTAGCAACCTAACAGAAGCCCGACAATCAAGCGAGCCACTAGAACATCCTCCTCTTCATTGTCTTGATTCCACGATCACACTTTGTCTTTACATGTACCACAAACACAAATTGCAATGCATGAGTATTTTAAAAACACTCAGTTAGACAATCCTCCCATCTACTGGGCTATAAACACAAGCAATAGAGACATCTCTAACCATCAACCAACAATCAACAAATATCAATAACAAACCAGGACTCTGCATCGACCGACACCAAGCATGCATCGACCGACACAAAAAGGGGGTTGCATCGACCGACACAAGCTTGCATCGACCGATGCACATACCGAGCATCGCTTTTCTCCTGAAGCTTTTCGCCGGATCTTCGTTCCTACAACCACAAAACTCGATCCCAAGCCACAAGAAAGCTTCCTAACGTCCCACATAACACTCTAACAAGCTACACAACACAGAAACAAGCAGATCAGAGAAATCTCCAGCTTAGATAAGCCATGGTCATGCACTTACCTTTGCCAAGACGATTCTGAACCTCAAATAAGCAAGAAAACACTTTCAGGAAGCTCCTACAACGATCCCAGCTACAGATCTCTACAGGAACAACTTCCAAACTCCCAAAATCCTCAAGAACACTCAAGAACACTTTTCTCTCTTTCTTTTCTCTCAAAAGCAGCTAACCCCCGACTAATGCTACAGAAAGTCGAGTTAAGGGTTTTCTCTAACCCAAAACGCAGCGTTTAACTTAAAGTTTCCGCACAAAACCGACCTTGCCTCGACCGATGCACTATTCTGGTTCGCGGATGTTACAAGAAGAGTCGCTACCGGTGTGAAAAAGAGTTGCCGCACCGTTTAGATGAGCTGTCACAACAGTCGCTAGAAAATCTAGCGACTCCTCTCTCTCGCCCGCGAAACTTTCTCTCTCTAGCAGACACATCGCGTCTTCCACTTCCCTTTACCGTTGTTGTTTTGCTTTTTGGTTGCCGTTATCACTACCGTTTTAAGCTGTCGCAGTCGCTCGTTCAGTGACTTGAAAACAAACAGGGCCAGTGTCGATGGATCTTCAGCCCCACACTCAATTGAGGGTTTGAAATGCTGGATTGCAACATTGGCGGCTTGTCAGCGACTTCATCAACAAGTACATCAACTACTCTGTCAGCGATGTCCACATCAAAGTACAAGTCTTATATACAACAATTCTTAACTTATGATATTAATTATATGGTGAGAGACCCATCCGCTAAAGAACACAATAGTTTGAGCACATAACCCTCCATAATTTCAAATTTGTCTTTTTGCATTCGTATCATAAAATGATTTTGCAGAGTGTAATAACTATACCTTCAATTAGATAACCTCGTCTACTTTGGTTTTAGGTAAACAATTTTAAGGCCAATCATTTGCACTCCTAAGTTTCAAGACACATTTCCAATTAGCCTAAAAATTTATAGTATCCAGAATCTTTCGATCAGATGTTTATATACTAACAATCTCTCCAGATACTATTGACTTTTAAATTTGGAGATAGATAAGTTATGACCAAGAGAAAATTAACTCTTTTTTGTGCAAAGAGAAAACTAACCATGATTGAGAAATTAACTATGAACAAACTGGACCGTAACTAAATTTTGATTAAAGGATCAACAAAGCCGGCAGCTATATAGAAGCCGGTATAGCTAGGAATTAGAATGACATAACCAAGTAACAAGATTCAAGTTCTTGGTTTAGGAAGCAAATTGTTCTAAAAAAACATAGCACAAACCTTGATTTCTTATAGCTTTGTATGGTCAAACATCTACGAAACCATTTACATCTTTATCAATGATAGCCAAAGCCGTAGTATATCAACTCTACCCCGTTTACTTAATCTTACAAATTTGTTTGTTTTTCTATATGTTCCCTGAAGAACCAAAGCAACAAATTAAAGTAAATATATGCAAATTACAATTCAGAAAAGAAAAAAAGCTTATTGATCTCTCTACATGTTCTTGTGGGATGATGAATCCTAACCATTAGGTGCAAACGCTGATCTCTTTGGCTTCTTCTTGACAGTTTTCGAACCGTGGTTGAATTCTCAAGATGAATACACTACAAAGGGTACTGCATCGGTTTAAACAAGGGAAAAAATCAACACTCGTTAGCAACCTTTAACACTCTCAATATCGAAATCTATATTAGTAAATAAGTAGAGTGACTCACATAGAAGGAACACCATTAGCATTAAGGAAACGGTGAGCTTGATCGGGTGATTAAATGGTAATCGTATCGGATTCTGGAAACAACCAGTCTTGTCAAGCAGCTGAAAAACACACAAACAAACACACACTAAACAAGTAAGTTACTTCCTCCTATCATGACTCATGATTCATGAGTAAAAGCTATTGTTTAATCAACTAATAGTGAGAACTCTCACTCACCTGATTATGATCAGGAAGCCTCTGCATCCACAATACAGACTTAGTTCCTTTGACCTTAGGAGTGGCTTCGATTTGTGCCACCAGTTTCTCGTTTACTTCGTCATTACCACCAGGAACTATAATCCTCAAAGAATTGAAATTTGGTGAACTACATATTCTTCTCATCCCAGCTGACTTCTCTACTTGGCGTATCCTCGCATCTGCATTTACTCTTTCTACAATGTCTATAACACATTCAGTGTCATTACCACAACCTTTCACTTTCTTGAATGTCTCTTTTCTACAGTTTACTTCCATTCCTCGAAGATTATCAACTAGAGAACTATTAGTAGTAGACTCTCTCGAGTTAGTGCTAAAACTCTGTGAAGTTCGAGAAGAAGAAGATCCAGAGAGAAACATGGCCAAGTCATCACGCTCTTCTTCATTAAGATCAATCCAACGGAGTGGTTCTTTGCCATTCTCACTGTAAGCCTCTTGCAGAGAAGTTTCCACTCGATCAATCTGGTTTACAATAGCGGTAACAAACTGTTTACGCCGTGTCAAGGCAGAATCATCATCCCCACAACGTTTATGGCTCAACCTGACAGCTTTCTCAAACTCCTCCAACTGAATCACACACACAGTTTCAAAAACTCAAGTTAACATAATGAAGTATCATGAAAACACACAAAAACTTTTCAAGAACTCCACAAGAACCTGAGCTAGATGATTGAAACTGTACCTGCCATTTAGCAGTACCTAAAGCTGCTTGGAGTTCTTTACAGATCTCATCTTTCTTATCTCTAATCCACAATCTGTAAGTAGACTCCATTCTGATAATCCAATAAATCAGAATTAGCATAAGCTTAAACAATAGCAAACTAATCTCAATCTCTTCATTTAGGCAATTTTGATGAACTCTGACAAAAAGATCCTAAATTTCTTTTAAAAAAAACATCTGAAGCTCAAAGAGATTACAAGAAGAACACCACAAGCTATCATAAAAAGCTCAAAATACCAAAAGTTTTACACATACATATCAGCAGATTTTTGAACCTCTTCAGCTGCGGAGAAGAAAACATCTTTTTGCCATAGATCAAAGCTGTTGTTCACTACCATCATCTTCTTCTTTTACTACTTCAGGAGAGAGCTCTACCCACAAAACACACACACACACACCCAGATAGAGAATCAAACGAAGCTTTTACGAGCAAAAGAATTGAAAAAAACCAATCTTTTTGTTTCTTCAATGCTCTTTGGACTTGTTATTATTTAAAAGAGCTTTATGTAAATTTATTGTCAGTGTCATACCAACTTGTGTCTCTATTATAGGAACGTGGCTCATTAGTATAGGGTTAATCAGGAAATTAATATGCTCTTTGGTACAGGAGATCCCAGCTCTGCGTTAGAAAGCAAAGAAAACGACAAAAAAGTGTATAACCTGGAATTGTGGGGTCCGCCAATTTGCTGCCACCAGCAGCCACATTATTTTCTTCATTCATTCATTCTTTGTTTTTGATTTTGTAATATATTTTTGTTAAGTTTTTATGTTTACTTTTAACAATAATATGCTCAAAATACTGATAATTCTCTGTGCCCCACATAAAAAAAAAAAGATGACAATATAATATATAGTCTTCTTAGTTAAATGGTAATGAATCTGATGACTCATTTGGCATTCAGGCATTGAAAGGTTGCCAAAAAAATAAGCGATGAAAATCTATATAATGTAATGTAATGTCTATAGGTTTATACAGGTCTCGCATCACATGTTTTCAAGATAACATACAATAATAAAACTGGACTAGAATTTGTTTTTTCGTTTCTTTTTTTCACATGAGTGTTAATATTGCCAGCACAAAATCTAACCAGAAAAAAAAAAAGCTTTAAGAAAGCAGAACTGTTTAACTACTAAATTACCATATATAATGCTCACTGACTATATATATATCTACATGCTTCGAGTTGGAATCTTAGTCATACCCTCTTTTATATATATATGAGGTGGAGTTTTCACCACCAAAACCTACTTAAACCACCTTGACCATTTAAGAATAAGTGTAAACCTACTTAAACCACATTTTTTTATTTTCTTTTTCTTTATTGTATTCTTTTTTCTTTTTTTTTTTGTTGTTTTTTTTTGTATTCTTAATCGGTTAGATACGTGTATCATTAACAAACTTATCAGAATAAAATTCATTTGGAGCCATTTTTTTATTAACAGTTTCATATATAGGATAGGGCATGTCAGATCATATAGGACACTAAAATAAGTATTTGAATTGTTTAATTGTGTATTCAAATTACCAAAATAAATTATTATAAAAATTCTCTAAAATTATTTAATTTATCCAAGATGAATTTGACTGAATTAATGCTGGTTTTCATGAATAGAATTGCCAAAAAACGTCATGGGTTACTCACTTTCACTGTCGTGGGTTATTCATTCGAGCCGCTTATGTGGTAAAATAAAATTGCCAAAACGTCATATATATGTGATGTATCTGTGTCATTAAAACTTAAAGCAAGACGTGTCTGTCAACAATTACCAATAAAAATAGTGTCTCCACAGCAAAAATAAAATAAAGTAAAATATAACAGATCTTCTCAAGACCATCATCATACCTTAGAGACGTAGATGGAAAGACAACAACACGGGATGATGCTCATGGTCCTCATGTTCTTGTGCTTGTCCTTCATATGGATAAGTATAAGATGGGTTACGACTTATGAGTGATAAGTTCACATTCTTATTTCTATTTAGTCATCTTAATCTTATACACATAATCTTATACACATGAAGCGCTAGCAGAAGAACATGAGAAGATAGAGGCGTTAACTTTGTTGTTGGTGAAGCAGAGAGAAATATTGACTAGGGTTTTTATATTGGAGAGGTAGAGTTAGGGTTTTTCTGCTTATGGGCTCAATGATTTTATTAGCCAAGCCCAATCTTATATAGAACACGTGGGATGATATAAGCACATAATCGAAGTACGTAAACGGGTGTCAACTAGGTTAAGAATACAAAATAGATGTGGTTTTGTTATTTCTACTAGAGCAATTCTCTTTGGCTTTGAAGAGTGACTGAAATTAGCTTTTATAGCTATTCACCTTCGTATGTACGTGAAGGTGAATACGAAGCAATTCAATAAGCAAAAAGAGATATGTCCCTTGTGAAATTTTGATCATCTAAAATGTTTGAGAACTACAATATTACAACAACAACTTAGACCTTTCTTTCAACCGGTTTGATGATACATGTATGTAGAACAAACAACTTAGACCTTTCTTTAAAGATCCCGTCTCGTTCTGTCTTGGCTAAACCTGTGGTTTAGTTATTAAGTCTTGAACCAGTTTGATACCTGCAGAACATGAATCAAGAATGGAAGAGACAATCTTTCTCTGCTGCTCTTTGAACTCCATCACCATTTTAACATCCTGATCCGCGTTTTCTCTGTAAATATAAACACG
>NC_025703.1:26441169-26444480 GCF_000633955.1 Camelina sativa | reverse complement strand
ATAAGAAGGTGATCAAGATTTAGATACATCTGTTTCAGAATGATGAACAAGACCATGAGCTCTCCGCAAGTGGTTCAACAAGGGAGTAGGTAAGCCGTAGTGGAAGATGTCATGATTGCTCGATAGCCAAGTCCCACGTAACATGTGAGTTTTCCAAGACGAAAAATCAGTCTCAATGTCTTGATCATCAATGACATCAAAATCTGCAAGGAAGAGAGATACAAGTTTAGGCAAAAGAAAATATGTAAAAGAAGGTTGAGTGTGTGATCTCAGAACAATGAGGTAAGGTAAAAACTACCTAAGGGAATGACATCATACGGGTTATCGCCTTTTGGTAAAAATCCGTAAAATGTTAACAGATGCGAACTAGAGTAGTTTCCATAGCTAAGAAAACATTGTTCCCCTTTGTTGCAAGGCCTTGAGACTGGGAACTTCAAGGAACTCGTCTCAGTGTCTACTTTTCCATATTTCACTATGTGTGGGTATACCTGCAAACCCGCCAAATCATGAACCAGGAAAGTGGTAGGAGTTTCTTAGTAAACCAGAAAGAGAGAGCAAACATACAGAATGGTTGAGAAAACCAGCGACAGGAATCAAACAAGTCTTCAGCTTTCCATCAGGGAATTTGATTTGCATGCTATTTGAGTAATACAACTCACAAGCCCATAAGTAGTGTTCCCATGTATAGAGCTCCGTTGGAAATACATGCTGGTGGTTCGATAAAAGAGGAACCAATTCATCATACCTCTCACGCAAAAGCTGCAGATAAAACAAACAATGGCCAATGGTAAAAATAATACAGATCACACAGAAACAAAAGATAAGAGAAAGGGATCTAGTCACACACCTCTTTAGCTTGCATTATTTCATCTAAAAGCAATGTACCATCAAGCTCCATGATTGCATCAACTCCGAAACTCAAACCTGCAAATGAGAATCAATGTTTGTTATATCCCTTTGAAACAAACACTGGCTACAGGAATTGGATGATTTAGTTCACTAAACAGTTTTTACCACTACAAAAATTCTCCTGCAGCGAGTCTTAGTATGGTTTGAATTTCGAGTCCTGGTTATGCTTCTCCCTCATGGTCCATAAGAGCAGCATTGTCTCAGATGTGATCCCATCAATTTTCTCCAATATCGGGTACTGAAGACAAGAGAACACTCATCATATAGCATTAATATGATGAAACTGACACAATCTTTAAATCAAGATGAAAAAAAAAATGATATACCATGTCGGAGTTGTATACATACTCCTCAGAAATAATACTTGAGATAGGAATCTCTAAAGCAACATCCCCAAATATCAAGTCTTCGCTAGCTCTAGCTCCTCGTCCACAGCCCTCAATTTCTGTCCAAACAAAACACATAGTAATAAACTTAAATCTCTGTTCATCATTTATGTAATCTCTTAACTTCATAACAGAATAAAAAAACCGCTAAGCTTACGAGCTATCTGCAATTTGGTTTTGACGCCATTGTTATGACCCCATTCTACTAATCTGCTTTCTTTTTCATATCCATAGCTATCAACAATCCTAGTTTCCTCCTTTTCCACTCCAACAACCTCACTGATTCTACCTTTTACAGCGGCTCGTAGAGCTTCCAAGTTAACGGCATGTGTTTGTATATTACAAGAAACTGGTATGAGCCAAAGGATCCAGCTCAGAGCTGAGATTTCGTTTCTAACGCTGTAAATTCCTGTTGGAGTGCAAGCAACCTCACCAAAGTAAACTTCCACCTGCATTTCATTCAATCATCATCTAAAGAAACTTCACAATCAAAAACACAAGCATGAGAAAGCAAAAACAGGTCCACAATAGCCTGTGATATTTGCTTTTACCTTATCGAGGTTGGCTATTCTTCCAAACTGAAGCAACTTTTCCAATGCAGCATTCAACAGCTGTTCAGATAATGATCCACTAAGGTTCAATGTTTCCTTTATGCCTAAACCTTTGCAACTCAAGAGCGTCTACAGACAAAAAAATCATAAGAAAATTCACCTCTACATCAATAAAAATCAAGCAATACATGAAACATGAGAATAATGCCTGTTCCCACTTGCCTAGAATATTATCTATCTAACAACAAATTAAGTTCCTAAACTGATCCACACGACTCACTTAGCCAGAATAAAAAAAGGTCTAACCTTTAGACTATAATGGCAAAAGCTAATGGAGTTTTGAGTATTGAGATAACAGAAGAGCAGATAAAATTAGCAAAGCAGACCTTTTTATGGTGATAAAAGGGATCATCTTCGGGCAGCTCTAAATATAAATCACCAGTCTCTGACATGATATTTCAAAGCACCAACCTTGCAATAAACCAGCAACAAGATTTATCATGAACACACAAAAACACGGTACGACACATGACACTTTCTGTTTTACTGTTAGCAGAGGTTTCACTAAACAAAGTCTATTACAGAAGCAGCAAGGAAACTTAGGAGTTGAAGATTACTACCTTATAAGGAAGAGTTGAGAAAGTGAGGAACTTAGCAGTAATATCAAAACCAGCTAGTGAGGCCCCAAATCGAGAGTAACGGAAGAAGAAGAAAGGGAGAGAGGATTTAATTGAAGGGGAAAGAGAAATCAAAAGTATTTCAGAAGTGTGTAAATCAAAAGTGTGTAAGCTCCGCTCTATAGCGAGATCCTTTATCGTGTGTGAGGTGATATCGGGATCTACTTGCAGCTTCTGGAAAGACAACTGGACATCCTTGGGACCTCTCTTAGATATCACGGGAGAGATGGGTCCTCGTGTTACAGGGCTTCACCAGGATGCTTCGGTAGCAGACGCTGTTAGAGAAGGCCAATGGTGGATATCTAACAGTCGTACTCGGAACCCCATTGTTCTTCTCTTAAAACAATGCCTTCCTCTCCCGACGATAGTTAACTCACAACCGGATGCAGGGCCCCATCAGTTTCTATGGAAGATTGGTGATGCTGCGGCCTCGGATACTTTCTCTACTTCAAAAACTTGGTTCTATCTGAACCCTCCAGGACCTCGAGTTTCTTGGTATGAGGCGGTTTGGTTCAAAGGTAGGATTCCCAGGCATGCTTTTATCTCTTGGCTCAACTCTCGACACAGGCTACTCACGAGAGATCGACTCCGCAGTTGGGGACTAGCGGTGCCTCCTCTCTGCTTACTCTGCAACACAAACGATGAGTCACGACAGCATCGTTTCTTTGACTGTGATTATTCCTCGGAGATTTGGAAGTATTTCACGACACGAGCCCATGTTTCTCCTCCTCCTCTGTTTCAAGATGGAGTTACATGGCTGAAGAATCCTTGCAGAGACAAAAACACTG
>NC_025703.1:26418682-26435301 GCF_000633955.1 Camelina sativa | reverse complement strand
ATCAGTTTCTATGGAAGATTGGTGATGCTGCGGCCTCGGATACTTTCTCTACTTCAAAAACTTGGTTCTATCTGAACCCTCCAGGACCTCGAGTTTCTTGGTATGAGGCGGTTTGGTTCAAAGGTAGGATTCCCAGGCATGCTTTTATCTCTTGGCTCAACTCTCGACACAGGCTACTCACGAGAGATCGACTCCGCAGTTGGGGACTAGCGGTGCCTCCTCTCTGCTTACTCTGCAACACAAACGATGAGTCACGACAGCATCGTTTCTTTGACTGTGATTATTCCTCGGAGATTTGGAAGTATTTCACGACACGAGCCCATGTTTCTCCTCCTCCTCTGTTTCAAGATGGAGTTACATGGCTGAAGAATCCTTGCAGAGACAAAAACACTGCTTTGATTCTTCGGCTAGCGTGTCAAGCATCGGTCTACATAATCTGGAAGGAACGCAACTATCGTATTCATACCAACACTTTTATCACGGCTCAAACTCGACTTCTGGAAGTTAAGAGTATCATTCGGTGTCACCTTGATCCCTTGTCACGAGCTCAGCGTTTAGCATCGCCATCAGACTCTTTCTTAGTTACCTGGTTCCGTCTATTTCAGTAACTCTTGTAAGCTGGTTGTAATCTTTTTCTTGTTACTATTGTAGGTGATTCTCTGTTTAGGAGACACCAGGATGTAAAAGGGTTCCCACCCTCTTGGGGTTAAGCATTAAAAAAAAAAAGTATTTCAGAAGGTTTTCACGCTCTCTCGGTTTGAGGATTCTGATTTTAAATTTGTGAGCTGTTTTAAACCTTTCTCTGACTGTTTCTGTTTGATACTGTATCTCGAGAAACCATATGAAGTAATGTTGGTAAAAAAATTTGTATTCATGTTCAAGAAGATAAATGTGAGCCAGGCACATACAAATGGGGATTTCTTTAGCCAAAACCACAAAAAAAAAAAAAAAAGGTCAACGAACATGTTTATACATATGACCATTAGAGCAATCCCATTGCACAACTCCTTGGAATGTCTTTGATTTGTTTAGTTATATAAGGAGAAAAAAGAAAAGTTTTAATCCTAATTTTTGAGAGACACAGCTCTCTGCCGCGATCGTTTTAGAGAAGCAGAGACCTGACACGTGTATTGTTTTTATTGGTTAAGTTTTGTTTTGTTTTTTTTTTTAATTCAGTTTTTATCTTTTCTTCGTTTTCTTCTTTCTCTCGACAATATCGAAACGAGAGAAACACAAAATCACGAGAATAGCTCTCACATTGTCGTCTTCTTCTTCCTGCGACTGTTGTCTTCTAAATCGATTCGATCTCGCCTCGTCGTCGTCTTCTAAACCGATCTCGCCTCGTCGCCTTCTAAATCGATTCGACGCAAGTCTTCGATTGGGTTTGTGTTTTGGTTTCTCGATCGGGTTGTATCGTTTGTGTTTGGGACGAACCGTCGAACAAAAACGAGCCGCGCCATTGTAGTCTCTAGAAGAACTCTCTTCTTCAGTTTAGATGGGAAGCCCTAACGACGACACCGCTGCCGAGACGGATCTTACAAACGATTCCATCGGAGAGACACGAAAGGACTCCGATTCTGATCAGAGTCAAAAAACGATTGCGGCGGAGAAGACTTGCCTCTTCTTATTCTTCCTCCTCCTTCTGGTCAATTCGAAGAAGGAGAGAGAGTCTTAGCAAACCACAGTGATTGCTTTTACGAAGCCAAGGTAGTGAAATTTTTTTGAGGAACTTGTTTTATTGATTGCCTATACTTATTTTTGAGGAACTTGTTTTATTGATTGCCTATATTTGATTTGGATTCATGTTTTTGTTTATCAGAAAGCACAATTTTCTATGTTCGAGAGAAGGAGAGCAGATCCAAAGAATGTGGCTGCAATCATTCTAGGAGGAGGCGATGGAGCTAAACTCTTCCCTCTTACCAAGCGAACAGCAACACCGGCTGTGAGTGATTATTGATGTAAACGGTTTTGAGAAATATGATGTTTGTTGTGTAGAGAGGAAGTCTTATGTTTCTGATTCTTGAAACACTACTGTTAAACAATATTTGTAGGTTCCGGTGGGTGGATGCTATAGGATGAAACAGGTTCTCGCTGCTACACAAACTCCTGGTGAAACTGGGAAAAAGTGGTTTCAAGGAACAACAGATGCTGTCAGAAAATTTCTATGGGTGTTTGAGGTATGAATAACTTATGATCACTATTGATTGTTGACATTACAATGTTTGTCTCTATGATAATAATAGTTTCTCCCTAATATCTTTTGTTGCAGAACAGAGTTTACTTGTTTTTTGAGTATGCTGCTAGAGGTGAGCTTTGCAAGGAGCTTCAAAAATGCAAGTACTTCGGCGATCGCTGCTTCTCAAAGAAGGTAAGGTTAAAAAGCTTTTTTAAACTAGAATCCAATTAATTGTTGACATTGAAAAGGTAGTCTTGTTTGTAGAATAAAAAGGTATTGATTTATTGTATGTTGTCAATGCTTGGTAGTTAAGAACTTACTAAATGTTTGGTAGTTAAGCACTTAGTAAATGCTTGGTAGTTGTAACACTTAAACACTAAAATCATTTGTAGAATAAAAAGGTAGTCTTGTAGAATAAAAACATTTGTAACACTTAAACTAGAAGGTAGTCTTGTTTGTAGAATAAAAAGGTATTGATTTATTGTATGTTGTATTGGTAGTTAAGAACTTACTAAATGCTTGGTAGTTAAGCACTTAGTAAATGCTTGGTAGTTGTAACACTTAAACACTAAAAACATTTGTAAACCTAACCTTAAAGCTTTACAATAAACCCAACTACCAAACTCTTCCTTCTCCTTCAACGCTTAAATGGTCTCCTTCAATTTGCTATTTATGTCGCTTCTATGGTCTCCTTCAATAACCTTAAAGCTTTACAATAAACCCAACTACCAATTCTTCTTCTCTCCATCTTTCATAGACTTTAGGGTATGAATTCTTTTTCTCTAAACTTTACAGACCTCTTGACTAGCCAAGTTGGGGTGAATAATCCAGAATCTCTTCCATCTTCACCTATTCAAATAAGCTCATCACCTATCCCTCAGTTTAGTACACAATTTAGTGATCTCAACGAGGTAGCTGAAAACTCAAGGGAAGCTAGAATCCGATGGACTGCCCAGGAAGATGTTGTCTTGATCAGTGGTTAGTTAAACATTAGCAAAGATCCAGTCATGAGCAATAGGCAAAAGGGTGGTTCCTTTTGGGAGCGTATTGCATACTACTATGGAACGAGTGAAGCAGTAGCGGGTAAACCAAAGAGACAGGCCAGTCAATGTAAGAAGAGGTGGAAAAAAATAAATGAGACTGTCAACAAGTTTGTAGGAGCTTACAACCAAGCTTCAAGTCGGAGAACCAGTGGCCAGTCAGAAGATGATGTTCTCCAAATGGCAAACGAGTTGTACGTCAATGATCAGAAAATGAAGTTCTCTCTAGAGCATGCTTGGAGGCTTCTTCGTCATGAGCAGAAGTGGTGTTCTTCGAATGCTTTGAGAGGACCTGAAAACACCAAACGAACAAAGTTTGATGNAGTTAAGCACTTAGTAAATGCTTGGTAGTTGTAACACTTAAACACTAAAAACATTTGTAAACCTAACCTTAAAGCTTTACAATAAACCCAACTACCAAACTCTTCCTTCTCCTTCAACGCTTAAATGGTCTCCTTCAATTTGCTATTTAAGTCGCTTCTATGGTCTCCTTCAATAACCTTAAAGCTTTACAATAAACCCAACTACCAATTCTTCTTCTCTCCATCTTTCATAGACTTTAGGGTATGAATTCTTTTTCTCTAAACTTTACAGACCTCTTGACTAGCCAAGTTGGGGTGAATAATCCAGAATCTCTTCCATCTTCACCTATTCAAATAAGCTCATCACCTATCCCTCAGTTTAGTACACAATTTAGTGATCTCAACGAGGTAGCTGAAAACTCAAGGGAAGCTAGAATCCGATGGACTGCCCAGGAAGATGTTGTCTTGATCAGTGGTTAGTTAAACATTAGCAAAGATCCAGTCATGAGCAATAGGCAAAAGGGTGGTTCCTTTTGGGAGCGTATTGCATACTACTATGGAACGAGTGAAGCAGTAGCGGGTAAACCAAAGAGACAGGCCAGTCAATGTAAGAAGAGGTGGAAAAAAATAAATGAGACTGTCAACAAGTTTGTAGGAGCTTACAACCAAGCTTCAAGTCGGAGAACCAGTGGCCAGTCAGAAGATGATGTTCTCCAAATGGCAAACGAGTTGTACGTCAATGATCAGAAAATGAAGTTCTCTCTAGAGCATGCTTGGAGGCTTCTTCGTCATGAGCAGAAGTGGTGTTCTTCGAATGCTTTGAGAGGACCTGAAAACACCAAACGAACAAAGTTTGATGTGAGTGGCACATATTCCTCCAGCTCAAATACAACTTCTCGTCTTGAGGAAGAAGCTAATGAACGCCCTCCAGGTGTTAAGGCATCCAAAAGGAAAGCAAAGAACAATGGTGGTGGTACAAAAACTGAGGGTAATTCTCTACAAAAGTTAGAGAAGGCGTGGGAGATCAGAGAGAGAGAAATAGCTGCGAGAGAACGAATGTCCAAGCAACGACTTCTAGCGAGTCTAGTCAACAAAAANGCTAGAATCCGATGGACTGCCCAGGAAGATGTTGTCTTGATCAGTGGTTAGTTAAACATTAGCAAAGATCCAGTCATGAGCAATAGGCAAAAGGGTGGTTCCTTTTGGGAGCGTATTGCATACTACTATGGAACGAGTGAAGCAGTAGCGGGTAAACCAAAGAGACAGGCCAGTCAATGTAAGAAGAGGTGGAAAAAAATAAATGAGACTGTCAACAAGTTTGTAGGAGCTTACAACCAAGCTTCAAGTCGGAGAACCAGTGGCCAGTCAGAAGATGATGTTCTCCAAATGGCAAACGAGTTGTACGTCAATGATCAGAAAATGAAGTTCTCTCTAGAGCATGCTTGGAGGCTTCTTCGTCATGAGCAGAAGTGGTGTTCTTCGAATGCTTTGAGAGGACCTGAAAACACCAAACGAACAAAGTTTGATGTGTGAGTGGCACATATTCCTCCAGTTCAAATACAACTTCTCGTCTTGAGGAAGAAGCTAATGAACGCCCTCCAGGTGTTAAGGCATCCAAAAGGAAAGCAAAGAACAATGGTGGTGGTACAAAAACTGAGGGTAATTCTCTACAAAAGTTAGAGAAGGCGTGGGAGATCAGAGAGAGAGAAATAGCTGCGAGAGAACGAATGTCCAAGCAACGACTTCTAGCGAGTCTAGTCAACAAAAATGATCTGTCCGAGGCTGAAATCAATCTGAGAAAGAAGCTAATTGATGAGATGTTAGGATAGTTGGTTATTAGTTTGTGTTTTTGTTTGGTTAAAGTTTGTGTTTTGTGTTTTGTTAAAGTTTGTGTTTTGTGTTTTTTGTATGAATCGTTGTAATCAACGTTTAAAGTATGTTTAGTGAATGTTTATGTATCGTTGATGAATCAACTAAATCAATGTTTGTGTTTAGTTGATGAAGCACATTTGTAGTGAATTGTAACAAATGGTAACAAACACAATGTTTAGTTGATGAAGCACATTTTTATGTTTCACAGGACTCTCTTTTCTTCATTGTTGTTTGTTTTAAATCTTTTCTCATGTGTTGTTAGCAGGTTTCCTTGTGATCTCAAGTCGGCACAAGAGAACAACAAGTCTCTGGTCTTCGATTCTGCTCTTCCCGTGACTAAACTCGTGAGCTCAAGTCGGCACAAGAAAACAACAAGTCTTTGGTCTTCGGTGAATCTTGTGATCTCAAGTCGGCACAAGAGAACAACAAGAAAACAACAACCTTCCCGTGACTAAACCCGTGTCTCAACCTTCCCGTCAGAACGCCCATGAACTTTTTTGTGTTTTTCTTTCCCCACTTGATGTTCAGTAAACTTGTATATATAGCAAACGAGAATCGGCTACTTCCCAACTGTCTCTTAAACGATAATCGACTACTTCCCAACTCTCTTGTAAACTCATATTCAGTCTGCTTTATTCTTAAGTTTTAAATATTTTCTCCATCCCAACTCTCTCTTAAAAAATCTCTCATTTCTTATTGTCATGTCTTCCCCAGATTTAGATGATGAGTATGATGAATTTTTTGATGAACATTTTGGCAATCTATTCCAAGATTGCCTAGATGATTATGGCAATGATCAACAACCAACTACTTCAAGGCGGCCAAGAGCTTATATTGATAGACAACACGAAGAAGGGCATATTCAATTATGGAATGATTATTTTAGCGAAAATGCTACGTTCTCTACTAGTAGTTTCCGTCGTCGTTTTCGAATGAACAAATCATTGTTCATTCGTATTGTTGAGGCACTATCCAATGAAGTACCATATTTCCAACAAAGAAGAGATGCTACGGGAAGGTTGGGTCTGTCTGGATTACAAAAGTGTACAGCAGCCATTCGTATTTTGGCATATGGGTGTGCAGCTGATGCAGTTGACGAATACCTCCGCCTCGCAGATAGCACCGCAATGCAATGCTAGGAAAATTTTGTGGAGGGAATTATATATTTGTTTCAAGATACGTACCTAAGAAGACCTACATCAGAGGATCTCCAATGATTACTCAATTTAGCATCAGAGGACCGCAGATTTCCCGGGATGATCGAAAGCATTGATTGTATGCATTGGGAATGGAAGAATTGTCCAACAGCTTGGAAAGGACAGTATTCTCGTGGATCTGGAAAACCTACAATCGTTTTAGAGGCTGTGGCATCGCAAGATCTCTGGATTTGGCATGCATTTTTTGGTCCTCCAGGTACTTTAAATGATATCAATGTTCTTGACCGTTCACCAGTTTTTGATGACATCTTAGAAGGTCGAGCTCCGAGAGTAGATTACTTTGTCATCGGACGACATTACAATATGGCTTACTACCTCACTGACGGTATATATCCGAGATGGGCAACATTCATCCAATCAATTTCACTTCCACAAGACTCGAAAGCATCGTTATTTGCAAGGTGTCAAGAAGCTGCCTGAAAAGATGTCGAACGTGCTTTTGGAGTCTTGCAAGCTCGTTTTGCGATTGTTAAAAATCCTGCACTTTTTTTGGATAAGGCAAAAATAGGAAAGGTAATGCGAACATGTATCATATTGCACAATATGATAGTAGAAGATGAGCGAGATGGATACAACCTGTCCAATACAGCAGAATTCCATCAACGAGAAGGAAGCCGGATTTCACATGTCGATTTAATATATTCTACAGATAGGATTAACAATCTCGACGATGTGGTGGGCGCTTGGAATCAAGTTCGTGATACAACGCAACATCGACGACTTAAAGCTGATTTGGTTGAACATATCTGGTAAAAATTTGACACAACTCAATATTAGACCGATGCTAATTATGTTATTCATAATGCTTTCATATGTTTCTATCATTCTATGTTTTTTTTTTAATTATTGTATTCAGTTTTAAGTTTGTGGTTTTTTTAGGATTGTAATATATGTTTTAAAGTTTTTTTTAATGTAATATATTTGTTTTTTTAATAAATGTATTCTACTACTAGTTTTATTTTCTTAATATTGCATAAATTATATAACTAACATTTATGACATTATAAAATATACTTTAAACACTTTTTTAATAAAAAAAATTAGACACCCAAGGATGACTAATGGGAGGACAAAAGTTCAAAGGAAGTATGTGAAGAAATTTGTATTATCTTTAGTATTATTGAAAGATATAGACAATCAAAATGAGTATGTGCATTGGGTTTGCTCTAAACTCAGAATTGTTGGTGTCTCTGTATGTATGTAAAATTTCTATCCAAGCTGATTCCCATGAATACCCGTGATGATTTCTTTCTTTTTCTTCAAAATTGGATTCAATTAATGGCGATGATGAGGAAACCGACTGACACATACATAAGGAAAACGGGGTATAGAGCGAGTGCTTTTCTTCTCGGGTTAACAGCCGAGCTCATGAACGGGTAAGCAGCCCAAGAGCTCCATGCAAGTGTTACAGATACAACTACCATTTTCAGTATTACATTGTCTTTCAACATACAGATCACGGCTCCAACGTCTAGCGGAAATAGACAGTAACCTAGAAGACTCAGGCTTTGGAAGAAGATTATATGTCCACCCTGTTCATGACACGATACAGCAGTGTATAAGTATGAAACCAAACCAAGACATCTGCACGGGATACAAGAGCGAGAGAGCAGTTGAGTTTTACCAGGAGAAGCACATTTAGTGTAAGGATCACTGCCCCTGCTGCTAGTAGCGCAAATGCCACTGCAAATACCTCGGACTGTAATCAAAGGGAAAAAAGAATGAGACAAAGTCAACATGCAATTAACAATTATGTAGTGTTCTGTGAATTCAATGAGACAAGATGAAAACTAGGAAGGATGGCTCACTCAAACTTTCAAGTCTAGTAGACCAAAAGTTCACATTCAAATGACAATAAACCACAGATTTGGATTGGTTAACAATCACAAAAGTGTGTCACAACAACATTTGGACAACTATAAAAAAGAGAGTCAAAACAAAGCACAAAGAAAGAATAAGAACGTGCTATTTAATCAGATATATCATCCATACCTAAAGTGCAGCAAAAATAATATATAGTAAATCAATGCCATCTTTGGCATTAGTGATTTAAAAGTCAAAAATCTCAGCATCTTCTGAAATCTAAATTCAATTTTACCAATTCAACACAGAAATCAACAAAGAATTGGCCACATCAAGCCACTCAATATTGCCAAGATAAGATGTAATCACAGCACAGCAGATTCAAACTAGATCCTTTAGTCCTATACATCAAATGCTCATAACATAAGAGTAAATGGTGCATCAAAAGCGCTAGCTTGTGAGTCATAACTCTACATGAGCCACTGTACAAGGAAGAAACTTTATACAAAACCTATAGCCTAAGAATCAAATGAGAAGCAATGCCGCAAGAACAGCAATTATAGAGGAACCCTCAGTCCTCTTTTTCGTCATCGTGTTCCATCTATAATCTAAAAACCACAATTGAAGAAACAATCTTAATGCAAAGAAGAAGTAAAACACTATCTTCTATAGGGAACAGAGACATTCTATAGAACTCTATCAAAAAGATCACATTTGCATCGCACAAGCTCAAAGCTAAGAAACTAGCCAATGCAAAAGTAGTTTAACCTCTCCAATGATCTAAGAGCTAACCTTCTTGACGGAAGCTGACCATGAAAGAGTCAATCCCAAGAAGACAATGAAGAAGAAGGGACCCCAAAGATCCCAATCTCTAAGCGCCTTCCCAGGATCTTCCCTATACGGATTAGGAAACACCACAAGCTTCAAATTACTCACGATCCGAGACAGATCTCGCTTCACAGTATCCCACACAGGCTCCGTCAACGTATTAGGGGGAGATCCAAAACCACTCGCTCCAATCCCCTGGGAGCCTCCTTGAGAATTGCTGGAATTACTTACAACCGGAAGAGGCGGAGGAACGGGGACAGATGTCACTTTCTGAGCTGATGACGACGGAGGAAGCGGGGGAAGATTCGATTGCATAAACGGAGAAGAAGAAACTGGAATCGAAGGTCTGGTTGGGCTCGGTGGACGAGCGGCGAGGACGGTTCCGGGACCTGATTGGATGCTTTCGTTGATGAGATTCTCGATCTCGTCGATGTCTGATTGAGATGATGGATGAAGCGGTACTGTATCGCCTTGTGACATTTTTTTCCAGTTTTTTTATTTTAGATTTTCCCGGGAAAGTGATTTTAGAGCAAAATATTTTCTCGGGGAAGAAAGTGATAAGATCTGAAGACGATGAGTAAAAAAAAAAAAAAAAAAAATCAGAATCACGTGATCAAAGAGATGGACGCAACGTGCGAAGATCCTATGAAACGCCGTCGTTTGAAAAAAAAATTTCATTCGCTTGCGGATTGATCTTGAGGTTTAAATTTCATTCGGTTATCTCAATTTTTGTCCGTCTTAGGTCAAGTTTTATCTGGTTTATTGAATCGATGAAAATTTGAAAAAAAAAAAATTGGAACACGATTTAGTTATTTTCATCCAAAATTATGTGAAAATAGACTAGATTGATACAATTTGGAAAAAAAATTGCTCGATTGACACCCTCTCTTAAGAGAAAACTAGATTGACACAATTTTGTGTCTAAATTACCAAAAGCCCAATTAAATTGAATTAGAAAATAAAAACTAAGTGATTAAATAAAAAATCAAAATATTCAATTAAAACCTCTCACCTAAAAAACCCGACAATCCTTTTTTTTTTAACCCTTCTTCGGCTTTGTTTCTTCCGCCGGCGAAGAAAAGCTTTTACAGTCCAGCGAGATTCTGAGGTCGTCGGCGTTAGATCGTTATTCCGACGGCAACGGTGTTGGGTCGTTTATTCCGACGGCGAATTAAGAACCCTAGTGGCTTCGGTGGTGGTTGATTTTCGGATTCGGCGCCGGTGTTCTTGAAGCCCTCGCCATTGTTACACCCTTTGAGGTATGAAAGCTTTCCTTTTTGTTGCTTTTTGGCTTAATTTACAGGACAAAAACGACCCATCAAATCACATGTCTTCCCTTCCCCTTAATTTGTTAAATTAGTTTTGGTCAGAGTGATTTTGTACAACTGAAAATTGTAGATTTTCGGATTCGGTGGTTATTGATATTCGGATTCGGTGGGTGGTTGTGTTTTTTCCTTTATAGAATCGATTACTCAGTTGATTGAAATTGTATTAACCTTGATTTTGTTTTGGGTCTTGTTATTCAATAGTTTTGGTTTCCACTTCAAGCTCGTTTTTTGAAGTCTGATTTGATTTTGGTAAGTGTTTATCTTCACTGTTTAATTTCTCTATTGTATTTTTGATGATTCAGATCTTCAGTTCCAAGCACAATTTAAAGGAAATCCAGTTTAGCATTCGTCCAGCTTCTTTTAGGTTCATTTAGCTTTTTATTTGGTATGCTGTTCTTCTCTGATTGTTTTCATCGGTAATATATAATAAGAACTCACATTGTGAATGATGCATTGTACTTTTTTGGGTCCCCTTTTGTTACTTCCTCTTATGTTTTAGCTTCTTTCATATTATATAAGTATTGTGTGTGTGTGTGTGTCTTTTTAAAACTGCCAACTTGTGAATGATTTAGTTTTATCCTAACTGGTTTTTTTTTTTTGTATGTTTAGGAATGCCATCATCAAGCAATATCATCAAATATCCTCCTCTACTTTATGAAGAAGGGAAATCGCCTCTCCAACATAGGAGCATGAACCACAATTGTTTTGTGTCCAAAATTGGAATCTTGAGAGAAGGATTAGGGGTGGACGTGTGGGATAAACTCAAGGACTCATCTCTTGGAGTGTTTATAAAGTTTGCTGAATTGGAATACACCTGGGCTGCGCAGAGAGTTCACTTTCTACTCACACATCAGCTGAGAATCAACAACATTCATGAGGTTTGGTCTTTGATCGATAATAGGCCAATTAGATTTTCTTTAAATGAGTTTGCAGAGATAACAAGGTTAAATTGTGATGCATTTGACCTTTTAGAGAACTTTGATGTTGATCACCATGATTTCTGGAAAGAAATGAAAATACCAACAACCCTTGATGGTCCTATGTGGAGTGAGTTGGTAAAGGTTATTGATTCTAGCAAAACATGGCATCTTGATAAGAGGATGATGGTTGGTAGGTTATGTTTGTTGTCAGTATGCGTACATGGAATTCATCATACATCTAGAATCCCGTTGGCAACCGCTAAGAGAGTTTTAGATCCAGTTGCTTTTGAAAAACATCCATGGGGTCGGGTTGCTTTTAGTAGTCTAGTGAATTCTGTGAAGATGGTTGACTATGACAGAGATTCATACACCATACACGGGTGTGTTCATGCTTTGTTAATTTGGTTGTATGAGAGTGTTACTGGAATAGGAGAAAGTTATGGGGTTAGAAGGATAGAAACCACTGGTGTTCCACTTCTTGATTGGCGATCATCTCGAAAACGTATCAACTTCACAAACTTCATCCAAAACGAGAAGAAGTTGCATGGACAGATTAGTAGTGGTGCTAGTTTGTTACTATCTTTTAAAAAAAATATACTTTTGACATCAACAAATAATTTGTGTGAATTTAAAGTTATTACCAGTGTTAATCACTTTATTCATGGCATGTAGGTTCGTGTTAGGCATATGGTTCATGTTTCAGAGGAAAACATGTATCCTCTATGGTCTGACACAGATGAGCATACGGATCTACACCTAGACGAGCTACTTAAAGATCTCATTCATAACCGTTTGTCTCTAGATGCTTGGAGTTGTGTCAAAACAGTTGGTATAAGTTCAAAAAAGAAGAAAAGAAGTGCTGAAGCTGATAAGGTGAATGACAACAGAGGGTGCAATCCTAAGAAAAAAAGATTGACAGATAGTGATCCTAAATGTGAACAAGGAGAAAATGTAACCAACATGGAGGTAAGGTTTCGTTTTCCTTTACCGTAATTGATTAACATTTTTTGTCTTCTCTATTATGATATTAATGAACATGTTATTGTAGGATGGTAAGGATGACAAGTCAATTTCTTTGGATATTTGGAGGGCGATTGAGAAAATGAATGAGACTATTTCTGACTTGGGCAAAACACTCAACAGTCGAATAGATGCTTTGGAGAGTAAATTTGAAACATTCGTTGAAAAAAAAATGACGGTGTTCAAAGAGGAGATGGGTGAGAGGATTAAAGCATTGGAGAAAGAAAGAAAAGAGCCAAAAGACGCTGATGTACGGAATGATGCCACTTCGCACACCATTAACGATGATGAGGGAACAAGTAAAACACCTGTAAGTTACATTTTCCTTTACTTCTCATGTTCTGTTGTTGTCTAAAACTTCTCATGTTCTGTTTTTAAAAAACTCGACCACGTCGTTTTATTTTTTTACTTCTCATGTTCTGTTTTTTTTTTTACTTCTCATGTTCTGAATTTATAAAACTTCTCATGTTCTGTTTTTTTTAAACTTCTCATGTTCTGTTTTTTTTTTTACTTCTCATGGTCTGTTTTTTTAAAACTTCTCATGTTCTGAATTTATAAAACTTCTCATGTTCTGTTTTTTTTAAACTTCTCATGTTCTGTTTTTTTTTAAACTTCTCATGTTCTGTTTTTTTTTTTCTTAAACATATCATGGATTGTTTTTGCTTCTCATGTTCGATTTTCTTACCTCCTTGGAATGTTCTGTTCGGTTGCAGTCATGGATTGTTGAGATGAAGCAGACATCACAAGATGAATTTCCAGTTCAAAGGGTGGTGAGGAAGGAATCTGTGAAGGTTGGGAAGAAGGAAACTTCCAAGAAAAAGAAGATTACTGGTCTTGCTTCTGACGATGTTGAGGATATCACTACCCAAGTTCAGAAAGCTAAATTGAAAATAGCTTCCAGTTCTGAAGATACATGGTCCAACAAGGAGGATCAGTTGGTACATAAAAAACTTGAGGTGACATTAAACCGCCTTGGAGAGGCTTTGACGAAGTTGGATGGACCTGGACCTTCGAAGACTTCTAGACGCGTGCCCCAGTTGGCAGGATCGCAGAAGTATCCTTACCTTGGTAACTCGACAGTCAAGCGGATCATTACAGAGGGTGATAATGTGTTAGGCGATCATCTTAAGCCTGTAGATGATGAGAAACATCAGAGACTTCTGGATTTTCTCAGCCTTGACAAGTATATACATCAACAACTCTGAATAGTTTATAAAAGTTACTATCATTATCTATATATGTACTAACTCTTTCTTATATTCACAGGGAAGAGCCACTTAGCACCAGCAACGCAGCTGTGAGATTCTATTGGAAAATTATGACTCCAAGGAAACATTGGCCAAGCTATGACTATGGATGGTTGACAGAACATGTAAGTTTATTTTTGATAATTTAGTATAGGCGTTTATTCAATACTATATTTTCGCTTATTCTAGTTTTTATTTTTTTGAATGTAGCACATGGGTTGTGCAATGGCTATGTTCCGGCGAAGATATATGCGTGAGCCTTGTCCGTATCCTAAAGAGCGCATAGCTTTCTTAGACCAAGATCTGATGACTACATTGAAGAAGGACTACATACAGTTTGATATGGGGCCTAAGAATTTTGTGTTTCGGGATTCCTATGTGAAACACGTTTTTGGTGAATATCCTGAGGAGTCAGCTACGAACAAGAAGTGGTGGATTGATGTGGATAACTTATACGCTTGTCTTTTTGTCAATGGGAACCATTGGGTGGCTTTGGATATTGACTTGCGAGGTAAGAAGATTCACATCTATGATAGCATACCAACCTTGGTGAATGACGAACAAATGGCCATTGCATGTTTGCCTTTAAGGCGAATGATTCCTGCGATGTTAAGTGACATGATTCCTGAGACAAACCGTAAAAAGAGCAGAGCAATGTTGGAATTGAGAAGGGTGAAGAAAAATGTTCCTCGGAATGAAAATCCAGGTGATTGTGGTGTGTATGCTCTTAAGTACATTGAATGTTTAGCTCTTGGGAAAACATTTGATGGGCTTTGCGATGAGAACATGTTGGCTCTTCGGATTAAGCTTGCAGCGGAATTATACGACGAAGTCAGAGAATTAGCCATACCACCTAATATGACTGATTCACCTCCTCGAGCTGTTATCATCCCTTCCCTAGTTGATGAGTCCTTGTAGACTATTTTGTTTCATTGCCTTACGTTTTGTAATAACATTATAATTGTAGACTATTCTTCTTTTGCATGTGAATGTGAACGTGAATGATGATAATATAACTTGAAGACTACTCTTCTTTTGCATGTGAATTTGAACGTGAACGATGATAATATACTCATTTTAAATTTTAAATTGTTACTAACAAAAGAAGTGGAGAATATAAAAGAACTTTGAACTAAAAAGAATTCTATGTCAATGAAAGCATTGTCATTTTCAACAAAAAAATAAAGAGAACTTGGGAAGATAACAAAAACTAGGAAATTATAGAGTACATGTCTTGCGATTATGCCCTACTTGGTTGCAATTACCACATGTGTATTGTTTTCTTGGCTTCTTCTTTTCCATTGCAATTTCCAATGCTGATTTGATTCTTGAATTCTTTGGTCTACCTGGTTGTTGTTTTGGAATCGGTGGTCTACATACCTTCGTTATCACATGTCCAGGAACAGATTTATCAAGCTCCCTTGGCATGATGGCATTCTCGTAGGAAGTGTAAACGTAGTGTTTCCGATAATAAGGATGACTCATTGAAATGCGAGAAATGTTTCTGAATTCACCGGCCGCAATTGCATGTGCACAAGGGAGTTTCTCCAAGTCAAACCTGCGACACGTACACTTTTTATCTTTCAAATTGACAACATGCAGAGATGTTCCACTTGTTACTTGTACTTGGTGTGCATCGATATCTTGGACAGTAAGTAACTTAGCATAGTCCACACGACCCTATAAAATAATAGCGACATTATATTAGAAACTTAGTTGTATAACATACACACTTGCTAAGAAAGGATGAAAACGAACAGACCTGGAGAATTTTCTCTACACCACGAGTCAAGTCTGTTGTCATCTTCAATGCATCAGTCCTTCTATCTGAAAACCACCTAGTCATCATGGACCTTATTTCTTCCAATAGTTGTACAATAGGAAAGCTCCTAGCATGTGACATGACCTTATTCATTGATTCTGCAATGTTGCTTGTAAGCAAGTTGTACCTATCACCTGGGAAATGTACACGAGTCCACATACGCACATCAGCCCTTACGAGGTACTCATGTAGTGCTGGATTCATGGCTTCTATCTGATCAAATGTGGTTTGAAAGTCGATAAGTCTAAAAGCATTTGCCGCCTTTTTAACCAAAGCAAATTCTGCTCGACCTTTAAACCGAACCAAAATATTCTTGTACATATGGTATGTGCATATTCCCCTACTAGACTTCGGATAAACCTTTTTAATAGCTTTCCCAATTGATTTGTGCCTATCAGAAATAATGGAAAGACTTTCATCATCAGGTATCACACAGCTGAGTTGCTTGAAAAACCATTCCCATGATTCATCATTCTCTGTATCAACCACGGCGAAAGCAATTGGAAAAATCTGAAAATTGCCATCTTGAGCTGTTGCTGTCAGTAGTGTCCCTAAGTATTTTCCCTGTAAAAAAGTACCATCCACAACAACCACTTTCCTCAAAAACGGAAATCCCTGTATGCTTGCACCAAATGCTAGAAAACAGTACTTAAATCTTTGAGCTTCATCAACATCAAGCTGTGTAAAAGTTCCAGGATTTGCCCTTTTTATCATATACAAATATGTAGGAAGCTGCTCATAACCACTCTCTGGACTACCCCTGACCAACTCGCGAGCATGCCTTAACGTTCGATATGCTTTCCAATAATCCATCTATCATCAACAAATATTTTTTTTTCATTGTTGTGAAAAAAAAAACGGAATAATGCTAAAGCTAAACAAAATAATCAAAATAATGCTAAATAAATGGAAAAATTATACCTTGATTTGAAAGCGTTTATTTAACGCTTCAGCAACATGCATTGGCAGTACCTTGGGACCAACTCCACCAACAAAATCTTTGTACAACTCTTCTAGAATATGATGATCTGCTTGTCGAGCACG
>NC_025703.1:26394893-26418490 GCF_000633955.1 Camelina sativa | reverse complement strand
CCTTGGGACCAACTCCACCAACAAAATCTTTGTACAACTCTCCTAGAATATGATGATCTGCTTGTCGGGCACGTGTAGAGCGCTCTGTTACAGAACATGTATGTGCTGAAATAAACACACGGACCTCAAACTTTGGAAAGTGATTTATTGTTGCAGCTCTTACCCTCCACTTGCATCCTTTAACCCAACACTTGACAATCAATAGTGTTGGTCTCGATTTGTAAACAAAATAATCAAACCTTTGTACCAAGGTTAGTATCTTCAACCGTGTTTCTAAGTGCTCCTTTGTATCATACATTTGCCCAACATCCAAATTCACAGAAGCCAAGTTTACCTTTGAGACATCAACATGTTCCTTATTTTCTTCAATATAAAAAAATGAACTCCTGTTCTTCATTGGCAATTGTTGATCCTCTTCTTCTGGTGGAATTCCATACATGGTAAAATTCTCATCATCAGAATCTGTTCCGTCAGAATCATCACAATAATCAAATCTACTATCATCTTCATCGATCTCTTCTTCATTTGTGTCGATGGCCATATCAAGATACTCTTCTCCAACCTGATCATTTTCATCTCTTCCTCGTTTCTTACCTTTGTGATTCAAATCAGTCTGTATTTTCTTCTTCACTTCAACACAAAGTCGACCTGTAACCCTTTCCAATTGTCCCAGAATAGTGTGCAACTGACGAGAATTATCGATAATAACTGGTGGTGTATCACTGGGTAAATCCTGCAATAACCTCTTCGAGATCTTGTAACTCAAGACAACATCAAATACCTTGTTATCCAGCCTGTAATCCTCATATACCATTTCAATGCAATCATCAAATCTGCTTTGATCGTTACATTGTAGAATTCGTGAACCCCTTTCATTATCAACAACAAACAACCATTTGTTGTTGTCAAAGATCCAATTACCACAAACGAGAATCACATGCTTCATATTCTCTTGGTTGTGTAACAATCACTCTAAAACGTGAAGGAAGATATAGGAAAAAAATACCACCTTCAAAGGAAAATAATAGAGAAGTCGATTATGAACCCCAAAAGGAAAGAAAGCATGATTAAATCCACATTGGAGAGGAGGAAGAAGGAATTTATGGAAAAAATAAGATGAACCCAAAAGAGAAAAAAAATTTCAGTCGATATAGGGAGAGGGGAGGGGAGGCACGATACAAAAGAGAAAAAAATAAGGTAAAACCTAGATTCTCGCCATATATGGCAACTGCTACAAAAGTCTGTCGCTTAACTTTAAAAAAATATGTCACAAAAGGCACTAATAAATCTGTCATTACCCCTAAAACAACTGTCATAACATAAGAAAATCTGCCATAACGTATATTGTGCATGTGGGTCAATATAGCAATTTTAAAAAGACTTTCGAAAATCTGTTATCAAACAACAGATTTTTCCATCAATCCAAAAATCAGTCATAACTTACAAAAAATCTGTCACCACTATATGTCAAACTAGCAATTAATTTTACGTTTATAAATCTGTCGCAATGTGACAGATTTTTTAAGTGAAAAATAAAACTGTTACAACAATCATAAAAAATCTGCCACAAAATTCCAAGAAAATTGACTAAAACAATGAAAATCTGTCATGACTTTATAAATAAGTCTGTCGCGTTAAGAAAATCTGTTGTTCACAAAAAAACTGTCGTTACACACTTCAAATAAATCTGCCATAGAAACAAAATCTGCCGTCAAACTCTGCAAATTAATCTGCCATCTAAAATAAGTCTGCCAAAGAAAAACTGCCATCGACAATAAATCTGCCACTTACAAATTAATCTGCCATTACTTGTATGGCAGACTTTTATAAAAAAAAAAAAAAAAAACGAAATTGCAGGAATTTTTAACCAAGGGTAATATTGACTTTTTTTTCCTAACAAAGAAAAAAGGGTATTTTCGGTATAAAACTAACCCAACTGACCCTCAAATTTTAGGAGTTAATCTAGCAATTAACTGCTCAATTTGGGTCAAACTAGTGATTTTCCCATATCTAAAAGTAACACCAAAAAAATGGAATTCGAGTTGGTTATTTACTTATTTTCATCCAAAAATATCTAAAAGTAACAACACTAAAACAAAATTGAATATACTTCAAACCGAGTGAAATTGTTGACAAACAAAAATGGTTAATGGAATTAGTTTTAAGAATTGAATCAGTAAAAAAATAACTAGTCATGCTAACTCTATACATTTTTCTAGGATAGTGATCTTTTGCCCATTACCGGAATTAGCGTGAGACCATAGCTTCGGAAATTTAATTTCTTTGTATTTTTTATCTTGAGAATTTAAACCACGACAAATATTTGAGAAAGTGAATTCGACATTCACAATGTTTTTGGCGAAAAAAAAATGAAAATTAGATTTTGTGGCAAAAAAAAAAACGAGAGTACTATTTGGTGAGTAATTTAAAATTTTGACTAAATATTTTTCAAGGGTAAGATGTCATTAAAATTTTGAAAAATATAAAATCTAAAATCGACAGAAAATTAAGTATTTTGAAAAAGGTAGTTAGAAAATAGTATTTTTAAAGAAACTCATGATTCTAAAACTTTTAACCCAAAAGTTACCTCTCACGTTATAATTAGTCTTATATATTGATTATAGGTTATGGGTATTTTATTTGTTACATGAATCAAATCAATTTATTTAATCTTTCTTGCATATGTTCGACAAACTTTTGCTTGATTAGTCTATTTCGAAAAACATCTTCAAGAGTGAAGAGAAACTAACGTCAACTAATCAAGAATATTTTGCAAGATTTTTAATTATTTGTGTGTGCAAAATATCTACAAGATTATCTCATACTAAGACAATGTGTTTGAGTCCACATTTGTTGGAGGTACTTCTATTCAAAATGCTAAAAAATGATTAGAATTGATAATCACAATTACTATAAAAAAAATTTGGGGGATTTTCAAAAATACTCTTTTTACTATGTCACTTTTTAAAAATCACCTTTTATGTTGTCCATTTTCAAAAATACTCATTTTTATGTATAAAACAATTAAATTCTAAGTACTAAACTCCAAATACTAAGTCCTTATACCTCAAAATTATATCCTAAATGTAAAATAGAGAATCCAAACTTAAAAACAAAATTCTTAAATTTAATTTAAGATTTTATAATTGTGTAAAAAAAGGGTAAAAATGAATATATTCAAAAAAAAAAAATTGAAAAAGAATATCCCAAAAGAGGTATTTCTAACAAATTCTCAAAAAAAATTGACAAGAATACAAAAACATTTGACTGTCGGTCACACAGGCCAATCATCTCAAAATTCTGTAAAATCCATTTGAAGTCAAATAGGAAAAAAAAATGAATCACTAATATACAATAATTAAACACAAATACGAAAAAACAAGATGTAAGAAGATAAGAGGTCGAGATAGATAACGACCGGAAAAAAAATTGAGATAGAGATAGAAATACATGGATATGAAAAGATACTCCTACATTTTTATATTTATCTCAACAACAATTTTCCTATGAATGAATTTTCGAAAAACCAAAAGAATTGTCATATAATTTGAGAAACATTATCCTAAAGGCCTAAGCTAATGTTCTTTAATCAAAATCCCAAGAAATAAAAAAATTAGGGTTTTATGTAAAAAAATTAACATTATATAGTAAAAGCTCTATAAATTAATAATTAATATAAATAAATAAAAATTCTATGGTCCAAAGTTAGACTAATGTTAGACACTATATCATAATATAATAAGACAATATTATTTTTTGAAAATCTTTTGTAAATATATAGTCTCGTCAATATGTTAAATTAATTATTATATAAAATTACCAAAATATATGTATATACACACATATTAACCTTTTTAGAGTTAATTTTTTAATATTTTATTATCTCAAAAACTTTTACCGTTCTCAGACATAATAATTGTTATGTTTGTTGTAAATGATTCTAGTGGGAGGTAGGTGAACCTTCAAGCGACTCTCATGTGGACAGCTCTTGTTCAGATTAGATTGCCAAACCTTCGCATCTTCGTATATTTTTTCGTGAACTACACAATTTTGAACATGCGTCCTTTTGCATTAAAAAAAAAAACTTGTTATACTTATAACAATTAAATTTTATTTTAAAATATATATTTTGGAAAGATTACCAAATTAAGAAAATTTCTCTTTAATTAATGTCTTTATAAATTTACAGATTTTCACGGTTTCAGTAATATTAATTTAAAAATATTTTTACCGTAACAATTTACCACTTTTTACAAAAAAAAGTTGAAAATAATATTTTTCCGCGCTTTCTATAATATTTTTATAATCAATAATGATGAAGACAATATATTTTGTGTAGGGGTGTCAAAATGGGTCAAGATTAATGAGTCAACCCAATTCAACTCAACTCATGAACCTTAATGAAGTAATGAGTTAAAAATTTTGACACTAATGAGTTGATGGATTAAATATGTTGATGATTAAATTAGTTCATGAGTCAAATGAATTTGGTTATAATGGGTTTATGAGTTAATCACTAACCCATCAATTTCTTCATTATCAACCTAATATCATCAACATCATCGTACTATTATCATCATCATAATATCAACATCATCATACTATCATCATCATCATCATATCAACATATATATCATAGTCAACATCATCATACTATCATCATCATCATACCTTCATGTAACTATCATCATCATCAACATTGTCATACTATCATTATCATCATCATCATCATACCTTCATAATCATATTAATATCACCATCATCATATCAACATATATATCATAGTCAACAACATGATGTCATCATCATCATCTTATAATTTTCCCCAAAATCTCAAACTTGCAATTTTCCCGCCAAAATTTTGAACTTATAATTGTCCCGCCAAAACGCAAATCCGCAATTTTTTCGCCAAAACGCAAATCCGCAATTTTCCCGCTAAAATGTAAAACCACAATTTTCCCGCCAAAACGCAAGTCTGTAAATTTCCCGTCAAAAATGCAAAACCGCAATTTTCCCGCCAAACGCAAATCCGTAATTTTTTTGTCAAAAACGAAAAACCCGTAAATTTTCCCGTTAAAAATGCAAAACCGCAATTTTTCCGCCATAACGAATACTTGTAAATTTCTTGCAAAAAACCCATAAATTTCCCACCAAAAACGAAAACTCGCAATTTTCCCGCCAAAATGCAAATCCGTCAATTTATTGTCTAAAACGCAAACCCGTAAATTTCTCGCCAAAACGCAAACCGACAATTTTCTCGCCAAAACGCATCCAGAAAGTTATGATGGTGATAATGATAATGATGGTGAAAATGATGATAAAAATTAATTATAATTATTTCCTATTAAATATAATTAATCATATACATAAAAGTAAGGTTTTGATCTCTCCTTATTGGTTGATTTTTATTTAATGTTTTCTAATGTTTTTATTAACTTCTAATTGTTTTATTGCTTTAAACAATATTTAAGACCAATTAATACAATACATTTAACTCACACATTAAAATAAAATTATAACTGAAAATAAAATCTCCTCCTCTCCTACCAATATCAAATGTTGTTATATCTCATATGTGTTGTAAAAGTTTGATTATATATTTTAATTTAGAAATTATTATATATATTTAACATGGTTTACAATTTTTATTTTATTCATATAAAAAATAAAATATTTCTTTTATATTTCTTGCCTTTCTAATCTATTCATATTTATTTTTTAAATTTCCATAGTTAGATTTAAATGCACATATGTTTGTTTTAACAAAAAAAAAATCAAGTTTATTTGAGAATTAGATATTCCTATTCCTTTTATTGGTCCATTTGACATTTAATTTTAAAATTTTAATATTCATTTTTAATTAGCCAAGACATTTTATTATATAGATTAATGCATACTTTAAATTCATTTTTTACTACTGAATTATAACTGAAATTACAGAAAATGTGAATTGACTTTTTCTCCTCCATTCATTTTCATTTAAACACACTATTAATTATAATTGTAACTTTTTCAAATTTAATTATTTTAGAAATGTAACTTCCATCACTTTTTATCCTATAAATAACCATTCTCACATCCTCCTCCACCATATCCCAAATCCTAAATAATTTCTTTGTTTTTTTATAATGTTCTTGTAAACCCAAATAAGAGTTTGATTAAATTTTTTGTTTACTATATATTTTACATTGTTTTGAATTTTATTGTTTCTTTGTTTTATGTACTTCTCATTTTCTTCTTTGTTTTCTTATATTATTTTGATTTAGAATACATATGTATTCTAATATGTATAATAAATTTTTGATGACCATAATAATATTTTGGTTATAACCATCTCATAATAAGGGAATCAAGCTAAAGAAAACATCTTAAGTCTTTACTTTAGATGTTTGATTAGTTCTTACAAATTCATGTATATTTATTTTATTCTTAAAATTTGAAATGTTCTCATGAAGGAAATTTTTGTAATATAATTATCAAATCAATTTTTTTTACCTCTCTCTTACCTCCAACAAAATTGTAATAAATATATTTTAGAATACTCATCATTATATTTCGTATGTGATTCAACATATAATTATATAAAAGTCATAATTTTTAAATTTAATTCAAATATGCACTTTAAGGATTTTGCTATATAAAAAAGCAATTTGGTATTTATTTTCTTTCTAGCTTTTACTACAAGGATGAAAGATTGAAACTAATCCTAGCAATATAAATTAAATTAAGGGGAATATAAAAAAATTGTAATATAATTATCAAATCAATATTTCTTAACTCTCACTTACATCCAACAAAATTGTAATACATTTATTTTAGAATAATAATCATTATATTCAGTTTGTGATTCAACATATAATGATATAAAAATCACTATTTTTTTATTTAATCCAAATATGTACTTTAAAGATTTTCTATATAAAAAAAACAAATTGATTTTTTATTTTCTATCTAGATTTTAATTACAAGAATTAAAAATTATAACTAAACCTAGCAATATATCTTAATTTAAGATTCTTAAATTAAGGGGAATATAAAAAAGATTTCTTTATCGTATTTTAAAACTTTGAATGCACTCCATATAATTTTATAGGAAATATGTATTTTTTACTTTCAAAATAGTTTAGCTTTTAATTATTAAATACTTTAGGTTATGTGTTAGTTTATATGAAAAACTTAAATTATATATTTAAATCACATAGTAAAATTTCGTTTTTATTATTAATAATATTTTATTACCTCAAATGCTTAAAAATACTAATAAAAATTATTATCAAAGTTGAACAATAAAAAATAAATAACTTTAAGAGATATGTATAATGTATGTATGATTATATTTAAATAAGTTATATATTTTGATATTGTATGATTTGAATAAATAAAAGTATCAAAAATGTTAATGACATTTAAATTAATTTGTTAAGTTTTTTTATATGATTATCAAAGAAATTTAAATTAATTAATATATTCTATTATACAACAATCCGCGCATTTGCGCGGGATATTATCTAGTTTATATTATAGTTGGTTAACCCAATTATTCATCTAACTCATTTAACTAAATGGATTCATGGGTTAATCTAACACAATTGTTAAATCAGTTGAGTTAACTCATAAACTCATTTTACTTTTAACTCATTGGATAATGAGTTGAGTTGGGTTGGGTTAACCATTTTGACACCCCTAATTTTGTGCAGTTGTAATAGTCATAATATGAGAGTATTACTTGTGGAAAAAAAAATGTGAGAGTTTTACTTTTAATACACTTTTATGATTAGTAATTGTATTCAAATATATATGAAAAATACTTATGTTCACTCCTAAGGTGAACCTTGTTGTTCACTTCCTCATTTTCAACCAATCAGAATCCTCTATATATTATTTCATTTAATAAATAAATCAAAATTAAATTAAAAAGCAAAACAAATTAAGGAAACAAATTTTGTATACTTTTAATTAAGGAAATTTAAACATTGGCTTGGTTTAGATTTTACGATTAAAACAAAATTACGTGTCGGTTTGGATTTACAAATAAGATGATTAGAGTTTAGATTTAACAATTAAAATAAAATTATATGTCAGTTTGGGTTTACAAATGAAGTGGTTAGAGTTTAGATTTTATAATTTTGGGTTTACAAATGAAGTGATTAGGGTTTAGATTTTATAATTAAAACAAAATTATATGTCGGCGTGAGTTTACAAATAAAGTAGTTAGGGTTTAGATTTTATAATTAAAACGAAATTATATGTTGGTTTGGTTTTACAAATGTAGTGGTTAAAATTTTGATTTTACAATTGGAATGAAATTATAGGTCGGTTCGGGTTTATAAAAGAGCGGTTTGAGTTTTTAATTTTATTATAATATATACAGATTTTGTTTCCTTATTTTATAAAGAAGTTAATAAATAGATTATTAAATATAGTATGACATGTCAGATTTTTATTAATTAAAATAATAATATATAAGTGAATTGTTCAATATATATTTATATTTATGCCAAATTATAGTACATGATGACCAATTAGACCAATATGTTTTTAAAAATACTATATGATTACCTCATTCTAGCTATGATTACCTCATTGGGCTATAGCTATGCAAGGCTAGAATTTAGGCTACGACCATACAGCAAAATTGGAAACAATTTTGTAATATGTAGAAGATAAAATGGATTATGTGTTGTCATTCTGTTTATTTTAATAGCTATTCAAACTTAAATTTGGTAACGATAAGCATACTCTAAAATCATGTAAATATAATTAATTTCAAACTAAATACATGTGTTAAGCATGTCTAAATATATTAATGTAATAAAAAGATGGCTAGCTACACCAAATATTGGTGAATACATGGTCACACATACCAAGTATACTATTGTAACTTCAGCTACACAAAATATATGTATTACATGGCCACATGCATAAAATATATGATGTCATGTTCACAACACCATAGATATACATTTCTGGTATACTGGTTGACTAAATCGGCAAAGACTGACGTTAACTCCGGCGTTGACCAATATTGACCAATTTTTTTTTTTGTATTTTTTATATTTTTGTATGTACTATATTATAACCAAAAACAATAAATTATTGTATTGAATCATTTATGGTTTTGTATAATTAAAAAAATATTCATATTCAGTCTAAACATTTTGTATATATCTTTAATATTTCATTCTTATAATACTTAATTATTTTCAATTTCAAAGCTAAACTAATAGTAAAATAATAATCATCGATAATTATTTTGAAAATATGAAAATTTAATTTAAAACTGGAATATCCTATTATAATAGATTAGTAAGGGAACTGCTTATTTTTACATTGTCAATTAAAAACATTATCTTAGTATTTAATCTATTTATTTAAATAGAAAAATGTTATGTTATTTAATGTTTTTCAACCATAAAATATCAAGAAAATCAAACTCAATGACTTTAGTTAGAAAATAATACTATGCAAAGTATTGAATATAGACTCTTTAGTCTAAATTTGCATGGTAAAAGTTATATAAAATTTTACATACTCGTTAATTTAAAGTCTACATACTCGTAATAACATGTAAATGACACAAAAACAACTCACAATATTTATTTTTAATATATAGAAGATCCAAAAAAATTATGTTAGCAAAACTAATATATATATATATATATATATATAAATAGTTATTAATGATTTTATTTATATAATAGGTTTAACTTTGAAATTAAAAATTAACTTATTATAAGAATGAATACATTAAATATATATACAAAATATTTAGATATTTAAAATAATTGTTTATTATTATTATAAAAACCAGAAACGATTTAATATATTAATTTATTATTTTTGATTTTTAATAGTAAAAAACAAAATTAGAATACTTTTTAGTCAATATTGGTCAATGCCGGAGTCAATATCGGTCTTCGTCGGAATTAATTGACCGGTGTACCAGAATTATATGTCTATGGTGTTGACCACATAACGTTATATAGTTTATGCATGTGACCATGTAATACATCTACTTTGTGTAGCTGAAGATACAATAGTATAGTTGACATGTGTGACCATGCATTCTCCTATAGTTCGTGTAGTTGGCGATATTTTTTCCTAAAAAAATCTCTATGTATTGTATAGGATAGCTAGTCATGAGAATTGGGCACTCATGAGATAAATAAAAACTACATTGTTTTAATTTTATTTTAATTTCATTGATTTGGTATGCTTATCGTCTCTAGGTGGAGTCTGTTGATATATAGTTAGGAAAGAAAGCATGGAAAAGTCCATTACGAGGTGAAGAGCTAAAAGGAAAACTATAGAGGGGATGAGAGTAGCTAGTACAGACGATTACAATAAAGATAGCTTGGGGTAAGAAGAAAGATATAGAGCTCTCCAAACCAAATAACATATTTTGGACATATAAGCAGAATTAAGGTCCTTGAAATTAAAGTTTATCAAGTGTACATGAAGCTTATGAAAAAGTGTTAAGAAGAGAAGAAATGTTTGTGGTTTCGTATATTTCCAGAGAGGACATTCTCTCGTCTGCTTTTAGTTGCAAATCTTCCATCTCTCATATAAAATACCGAAATAGCGCATCTCTGATTCATCTAGTTTAGTTGTTCGTTGCTATCGACCTCATCAGAAAATCTATGTCGACGACCTTAGAAGTTTTATTAAGTATAGATTGGATATGGGAGTATATGATAAGTACATTTTCTTCATTTTCTAGATTGAAGAAAGAAAAAAAAGATTGTCAACAACTTTTTCACCACTTTCAAATGGGAAAATATATTAATAATATTCAGCCGCAAAGTTTTTGCTTTTTTACCATTTGCTATATATATAAATAAAAACTTTCTCATCCCATATATAACCCACACAACGAACAAATCACGAGTAATGAATCTTAACAGAAACCAAGACCCTAAAACTCTTTAAATGCTTAAAAACAAAATAGTCAAAAATCTCAAGACTTTGTGTTCTTGTTCTTGTTTTTGGCAGTGCATTCGACTGGCAAACCCTTAGAAAACCGTATCTTGTCCTTATAATAATTGTAAACCATGAACTTTTTCTGAACCCATCAAAGTACTTTCTGGCTTGAAGAATCCATCCCTCTCTCCGAAAACCACTCAGTAGTACCACTTGAAGAAGAATACTTCGAGCCACCAGGGCTACAAGGAGTAGAGGTCGTGGTTCCATTATCAGTGGACCAGCCACAAGCATTCTTGGAGTTGTAGTTTATGAAAGAGGCTACGAATGGTCCCTGTGACCAGTTTGTCTTGACCAGGCCTCCCCCGTGGCCCAATCGTCTCCGTTCCGTAGACTATACATTCTCATGGGTTGTATTATGATATATATGTATTATTATATCAGTAAGCTAAGCTTCCTTTTACTTAGCTCATCTCATATTGTATATAAATGACTGATGTACTATCTGATTCATTAATGAGAAAACATTCTTTCAAAATTAATATGGTATCAGAGCTCTGAAACGCTCTCTTTTCTCATTCTTTCTTTTCTCAAGAACATTCTTCTAACAAACTCAAGAAAAATCAAAAATTTCTGGAGATTATCATCCGATCTTCAATTTTATCTTCTCGATCTTCATCGAATCGTTCATCATCAACGGTTCATCAATCTGATTCGCTAAATCCAGCTCAAATCTAGCTCGAATTTGATAAGCACGATGAGTACATCGATCAATCATCTTGTTTACACTTTCGCTTATGCTGTGTTCGTGGCTGTTCTTGAGATCTTAGCTTCCGCGATTTGGATTTTGCTTGTGCTCTGGCTCTGCAATTGAGAGATTTTGGTACTTGCTTGAGGTATTGTTTGTTTGATTCTCTTGGAATCTTTGTGATTGAGTGATTTCCTCTTGGGTTGTTGTTTCAATGGCGGCGCATGATAGTTCATCGCGTTCTTCTACTGATCAGTATGACAATCCTTATTTTCTTCATAGCTCGGATCATGCTAGTATGGCTTTGATCTCTGATAGGTTGAGTACTGGTTCAGAGTTTCATTCATGGCGTAGATATGTTCGTATGGCACTAAATGTGCGTAACAAATTGGGTTTCATTGATGGACAATTCAGAAACCATCTGATGGTCATCGTGATTATGGATCTTGGTCGCATTGTAACGACATGGTTTCTACTTGGTTGATGAGCTATGTATCCAAGAAGATTGGCCAGAGTATCTTATTCATTCCCACCGCAAAGGGTGTGTGGAAGAATATTATATCTCGTTTTAAGCAGGATGATGCTCCTCGCATTTTTGAGATTGAACAACGATTAAGCAATCTGCAACAAGGCTCCATGGATATCAGTGCTTACTACACTGAGCTTGTTACACTATGGGAGGAATATTGTAACTATGTAGAGCTTCCTGTTTGCACTTGTGGGAGATGCGAATGTCCGGATTATTAAGTTTCTTATGGGTTTAAATGAGTCTTATGCATCTTCTCGCCGACAGATTCTAATGATGAAACCTATCCCATCTCTTGAAGAAGTTTTTCATATGGTGACACAGGATGAAAGAACCACTACTATCAAGCCTACTTCCAAGAATGATGGTGTCATTTTTCAGGCTTCTCATACTGCTACACCTATGGAGGAGGTATCTTATAATCCGTTTGCTGGTCAATCTGATAACGAAGTTTATGCTGCGGTTCAGAATACTTTTAGGCCAAGGTCTTCACGACCGTTATGTACTCACTATGGCATGACTGGTCATGTAGTCCAGAAGTGTTATAAACTTCATGGTTATCCTCCAGGATATATACCTGGCTATAAGATCACTTATCAGTCTTCCCAGCGACCACAGAGTTATCCTTCTCAGTCCTTTCAACCAAGAGGACAGTTTCCTCCTCAACAACAGTCTCATGCGGTTGCCAATGTTACTACTGGTTCTACTTCTACTGCGGAGGGTATGCCATACTTACCTCCACCTGCTTCGAGTGTAGTTAATCTCGATGTTAGTCAGATTACTCCAGAACAAGCTCAATCTTTGATTCAACAACTCTCTGTTCGTGCTAAGTCTTCAGAGACTCCGGCCCCTTCCTCATTTGCTGTGTCTATCACTGCACATGGTATTATGGCTGAGGAGTCTTCTTCGGGTACAATCATTTTCCCTGACACTTTTCCTTCTACTTCTCTTTGTTTCGAACATAATACTCTCACTTTTCAACATCAATGCTTATCTTCTCTTTCTACTAAACTTCCTCATGGTAGTTGGATAATAGACACTGGAGCTACTAGTCATGTTTGTTCGGATCTTACAATGTTGAATGAGACTATGGATGTTTCAGGGGTGACAGTCTCTCTACCTGATGACACCTGGGTGGCTATTGCACATTGTGGCACTGTGCATTTGTCATCTTCCCTCATACTGCATGATGTTCTTCATGTTCCTTCTTTTAAGTTTAATCTCATTTATGTTACACTCTTACAACGAAACAACATGTCTGCTCATTTCTTTTTTGATTCATGTTATATACATGAGTTTATTCAAGACTTGACGATTGGTAGAGGTGTTCTTCTGCATAATCTTTACATTTTCAAACCTGCTGCATCTTCCGACATTTCACATTTTGTTGGATCCTTGCGAGTTGATGGCACTCTCTGGCACCAACGCCTTGGACACCCATCTTCTGACAAGTTAAAGAGTTTATCTGGTATTTTACAATTGTCTAAGTCTAGTTTCGATAATGAGTCTATATGTCCCATATGTCTTTTAGCTAAGCAGAAACGTCTATCCTTTGAGTCTCATAATCATAGGTCTTCCTCTCCATTTGATCTTGTCCATCTAGATGTTTGGGGTCCATTTTCTACATAGTCTATTCTTACAATAGTTGATGATTGCACTCGTGTAACCTGGATTTATATGTTACGCAATAAAAGTGATGTTTCAAAGTCTTTCCCCAATTTTCTTATACATGTTCATACTCAATACAAGTCCAAGATTAAAGAGATACGAACTGATAATGCCCCTGAATTAGCTTTTCAGGATTTAATACAACAACATGGCATGGTTCATCAGTTTTCTTGTGCTTATACTCCTCAACAGAACTCTGTTGTTGAGCGAAAACATCAACATCTGTTAAATGTCGCTAGATCCCTGTTATTTCAGTCCAATGTTCCTTTGCTCTGTTGGAGTTCTTGTGTTTACACTACTGTTTTTCTGATCAATAGGATACCTTCTGCTGTTTTAGATCATAAAACACCTTATGAGTTGCTTTTACACAAGAAACCTGAATACTCTTTTCTTAAATCTTTTGGTTGTCTATGTTATTTGTCAACTTTAGTGAAAGATAGGCATAAATTTAGTCCTCGGGCTGATCAATGTGTGTTCTTAGGCTATGCATCTGGGTATAAAGGTTACAAGGTTCTTCATTTGGATACAAATGTAGTTTCGGTTTCTAGAAATGTCATCTTTCATGAAAATATTTTTCCTTATAAGACTACTATTCCTCATACGGATTTCTTTGACAATCGTGTACTTCCTTTACCTGCTCCTAACATATCTGACGCTGCTATTACACCCATGCATGATCATACCATACATATACCATCATTGTCATCATCCACACTATCTGGCCATACACACTCTGGTGTCTCTAGTTCAGAGACTCAACCTATCGAGACGTCTGTGATCTCCTTGCCCATTGCGAGACCCAAACGTACAACTAAGGCTTTAGGTTATCTCTCTGACTATCACTGTTCTTTAATACAACATAACAATTCCCAAATTTCAATTCCTACACCAAAACAGATCACTACACCATACCCTCTTTCCTCTGTTCTCTCTTATTCTTGTTTAAAACCTACATATCAAGCTTATGTCCTTTCCATTTCGGTTGAAACCGAACCCAAAAACTTCCGACAAGCCATAATATCTGTGTGGTGGACAAAGGCTATGAACGTGGAGCTTGATGCTATGGAGGCTTTACGGACTTGGAGTGTTACGTCATTACCACCAGGGAAGAATGTGGTTGGTTGTAAATGGGTCTACACTATCAAGTGTAATTCTGACGGTTCTATTGAACGAGATAAAGCTAGATTAGTTGCTAAAGGATTCACACAACAAGAAGGAGTTGATTACTTTGATACTTTTTCGCCTGTTGCTAAACTTGCTAGTGTGAAGATGATTTTAGGCCTGGCTGCTAAAAAAGGATGGAGCTTGACTCAAATGGATGTGACGAATGTTTTCTTACACAGTGATCTAGAAGAAGAGATCTATATGAGCTTGCCGGAAGGATATACTCCGCCTGAGGGTACAACCCTACCTCCTAATCCGGTTCTACGCTTGCATAAGTCTATCTACGGTTTGAAGCAAGCTTCCCGACAATGGTACAAGTGTTTATCCAAAGCTTTGACTGATGAAGGCTTTGAACAGTCCTATGCTGATAACACACTGTTCACAAAGATAACAGATACCTCTTACACTGCTATCTTAGTATATGTTGATGATATACTTATAGCCAGTGATAGTGATGAAGCTGTTAGATCCATTAAGGCGGCACTAGCTCGTTAGTTTAAGATGAAGGATCTAGGACCAGCAAAATTCTTCTTAGGCTTAGAGATTGCTCGGAATTCTGATGGTATTTCAGTCTGTTAAAGGAAGTATTTCCTAGATTTACTGGCGGATACAAGATTATTAGGTAGTAAACCCAAACCAATTCCTATGGATCCTAAGATACCTCTGAGTAACGAAACAGGGACTTTACTTGATGATGCCAAACCCTACAGAGAATTGGTTGGACGTCTGTTGTACTTGTGTATCACTCGTCCTGATATCACTTTTGCAGTACACCGATTAAGCCAGTTCATTTCTTGTCCGACTGATGTGCATTTACATGCGGCTCATCAACTACTGAAGTATCTCAAGAATAATCCTTGCCAAGGTTTATTCTACTCAAAGGAGACAGAGATTTGTCTCAATGGCTTTGCTGATGTTGACTGGGGTACGTGTACTGACACAAGAAGGTCTGTTTCTGGAGTCTGCGTGTTTCTCGGTTCTTCTTTGATCAGTTGGAAATCCAAGAAGCAAGATGTGGCGAGTTCCAGTAGCACTGAGGCAGAATATAGAAGCATGGCATTGGCGACTAAAGAACTTTTGTGGCTGCATCAACTATTGAAGGATCTACACATACAGGTGGATACTCCGGCCAAATTGTTCTGTGATAACAAGTCAGCTATGCACATTGCCAATAATCCAGTTTTTCACGAGATGACTAAACATGTTGAGATCGACTGCCATATTACAAGAGATCAAGTGAAGGCTGGATTCATCTCTGTTTTACACGTCTCTACCGTCAATCAACTTGCTGATATCTTGACGAAACCTTTACATACAGGATCCTTCCAGTCTATTCTCTCTCGTTTATCGGGGTCAAGCGTCTTCTTACAGGATGATTCGGCTTGAGGGGGGTCTATTATGATATATATGTATTATTATATCAGTTAGCTAAGCTTCCTTTTACTTAGCTTATCTCATATTGTATATAAGTGACTGATGTACTATCTGATTCATTAATGAGAAAACATTCTTTCAAAGTTAATAGGTTGGTTCTTTGGATAAACCACACTCCACACCCATTGTTTCGAAATTCTGAAATTCTCCAATTGGCTTCCCATCAACATAGAACCTATTAAGAATTTAAATCTATTACCCCATTAATGAGATATTATTATTATGTTGTGATTAGTTTTTTTACGTCTCTATATTTTTTAAATTCTATCGTTCAGAAATATAATCGTAAATTACTTTTTTTTTGAAAGCTGGCAAAAATAAGAAAAAAAATCATTTTGATTGAAGAAGTATATTTCAATATGTAAATTTTGTCTCACTATTATTTAAAAATTAAAAGTTATGAATCTGGTGAGTACTATATATCAGTGCAATTTGATAAGGCGAATCCAGTTTCGATTTCTAAAAACACTAATTATAGTTCACATCTCTTAGTGAACTTGTCAAGTTATCTGATAAGATAATGGAGAATAGAGAATAGAATGTTTACATATTTTAGATATGCGTATATTTAGTTTGTACTTATCGTATATTCTCTTAGCTTGATCTTCAAGTTTTGTAAAATTGTATATATACTCGACCTTTAGGTCCAAAGCAATACACAGAAAATTTAGTCTTTGATCTCTTCTTTATTTATCATGGTATCAGAGCATGCATAAAATATTTTCTGATTTGATCCTGATATTCGATCTCTTTATTGAACCTATCTTGATTTTTCTGTGACAATGACCGAAGACGTGAAGAACATTGAATCGAAACCGAAGACGATGGAAAATCTATGACGAACGATTTCTCCATATGACTTGACCTCGAACGACAATCCCGGAAGCATCATATCGCGTCCTCTCTTGAGAGGAGATAATTATGAAGAGTGGGCTATCAACTTGGTGACCGCTCTTTACTCATGAAAGAAGTTTGGATTTCTCGATGGATCCATCAAATCTCCAACCGAAGGATCACCTGACTTTGATGATTGGAAGCCAATCAATGCACTAATTGTCTCTTGGATTAAAATGACAATCGAACCTAAGCTGCTGTCTAATATCTCGCATAAACCGCTGGCACGAGATTTGTGGGAACACATAAGAAAGAGATTTCGTGTTACCAACGGACCTCGTGTTCAACAGTTGCGAAAAGAACTTGCAAATTGTCAACAAGCTGGGATGAGTATTGAAGCATACTACGGAAAGCTTACGAAGATTTGGGATTGTCTTGGATGTTATCGACCTCCGCTGAGCTGTACATGTGGTCTTTGCACATGTAACTTCAGTGCTGAAGATGAGAAGAGAAGAGAGGAAGATAAGGTTCATGACTTTGTGATGGGACTCGACGAAGAAGTTTACGGAATGGTGAAGTCAAACTTGCTTTCTCAAGAACCGTTGCCTACTCTCGAGTATGTTTACTTGAAGGTGACTCAAGATGAGGATGCTCGACTGAAGAAAAAGAATCCTGAAGAGAAACAGGAGAACATGGCGTTTGTAGCGCAAATTCAAAAGCCAAAGTATCGAGGAGATGACAGAGACGTTGGAGTTGTTTGTTCAAATTGTGGACGAACAGGACACCGATCTGAAACGTGCTTTCAAATCTTAGGATTTCCAGAGTGGTGGGGTGACAGACCACGAAATCGTGTGGGTCGTGGAAGAGGAGTTGCACCACCAGCCGGACACTCACGAGGAAGAGGTGGAGTTGCCCGTGCAAACGTGGCAAGAGTAGTTGGTCAACCAACCGTTGGTGTTGCAAACGTAGCCGTCACGGATGCGGATAAAACAGCGGTGTGCGGTCTTACAGATGAACAGTGGCTCAGCGTCAAGCGTGTGATGAACGCTGCAGCCATCGGAGCAGATGAACAATCCTCGGGTAAGTTGATTTCTCCCTCTTGGATAATTGATAGCGGAGCGACACATCACTTGACATGTAAGAAAGAGATTCTTACAAACCTGAGAACATCGACACCAACGCAGATAATTTTGGCTGATGGTCGGATAGTAGTAGGAAATACAGTCGGAACAGTTGTGTTGAACTCTCATCTAAGTTTGATTGAAGTGTTCTACATAGAGAACTTAGGGTTTGATTTGATATCGGTTTCACAGTTGATGGAAGAAAATAACTGTGTTATTCAAATGTCTGTTCTGTTTTGTGTTGTTCAGGACCGCACTACGAGGATGCTGATTGGGATAGGTAGACCTCTTGGAGGGTTGATGTACTTTCAGAATATGGAGATAGTTGCAGCGGCAAAGGGTCACACAAGTCAGTCTGTGGAGTTGTGGCATAGACGTCTGGGACATCCATCTTTGAAAGTAGTGCAAAAGTTGTCTGGTTTTGGTTTTAGTAGTGATAGTAGTGATTTATCGAATAAAGCGTGTGAAATTTGTGTCCGCGCAAAACAAACTCGTCGTTCTTTTCCTTTAAGCAATAATAAGACTTCAGAGATTTTTGAAATGATTCATTGCGATGTTTGGGGTCCGTATAGAACTCCATCGTTCTCAGGAGCAAGATACTTCCTTACCATAGTTGATGATTACTCTCGTGGTACTTGGATCTATCTCATGAATGCAAAAAGTGAAACTCCAACAAAGTTGAGATATTTTCTTGCTTTGGTTAAACGACAGTTTGGGAAGCAAGTTCGAACAATACGTAGTGATAATGGAAGCGAATTCATGTCACTAACGACATATTTCTTAGAACAAGGGATACAACATGAGACGTCTTGTGTTGGAACACCGCAACAGAACGGATGTGTGGAGCGAAAACATCGTCATTTGCTTAACGTGGCTAGAGCGGTCATGTTTGAGGGACACTTACCGGTTGAATTTTGGGGAGAATGTGCACTTGCGGCTGCTTATCTGATTAATCGAACACCATCTCTAGTATTACAAGGGAAGACACCCTATGAAGTGTTGTATGGAAAACAGCCTTTGTATGATCATCTTCGTGTGATAGGATGTGTTTGTTACATTCATAACCAAGATCATAAAGGAGACAAGTTTGTGAGTCGCAGCAGAAAGTGTGTTTTTGTTGGGTATCCTCATGGAAAGAAAGGATGGCGTGTGTATGACATAGAAAAAGAAGTGTTTGTTGTTTCACGAGATGTGGTGTTTCGTGAGGACACACTTCACTTCTTGTCTTCGCAGAGAAGTGAAACTGAAGATCCATTTGTGGACAAAGCACAAGTGGGTTCTACGACTAACGATGATCAAAGAGACTTTGTAGAAGCTGATAAGGTAGTTGTGACAAGTTCAACTCAAGATAGAGTTGACGTATCTCTATCATCGAGCGACAGTGATAGTAATGATATCTCTGACGGTGACGTTGAAGGAGATGATGTCGTTGAGCAGAACGCAGATGATACACACGAACCAGAACAAAGTACGGCACCTCCGCGTGCTGGGAGCAGAGAACGTAAACAACCTGGATATCTCAAAGATTATGACACAAGTTTTGTATGTGTTGACTCGAACAAGCCTTACCCTATTGCTGCTGTGGTTTCATGTAGTAGGTTTTCTGAAAGTCATAAAGTGTTCTTAGCTGCAATTACTAGTGCACATGAACCGCGGAGCTTTGCAGAAGCAATGAAAGATGATCGATGGAGAAATGCAGTGGGTAGTGAAATAGGGTCACTTGAGCTGAATAAGACATGGACACTTGAGGATTTACCAAAGAATAAAAAGGCAATTGGCTGTCAATGGGTGTTTAGAATTAAGCATCGTTCGGATGGAGCAGTTGAGAGGTATAAAGCGAGACTAGTTGTCTTAGGAAATCGACAGGTTGCTGGAGTAGATTACGGTGAAACATTTGCTCCAGTTGTTAAGATGACTAAGGTGAGAGCCTTTCTATCTGTGGTTGCAGCTCGTAACTGGGAGGTACATCAGATGGACGTACATAACGCTTTTCTTCACGGCGATCTTGAAGAGGAAGTGTATATGACGTTACCACCTGGATTTCCTTCCCGACACGATGGTAAAGTATGTAGACTGCGGAAGTCGCTATACGGTTTGAAGCAGGCTCCACGTTGTTGGTTTGCTAAGCTTGCCTCTTCACTTGAAAAGTATGGTTTTGATCAGTCCTTTGCGGATTATTCTCTGTTTGTTTACAAGAAAAATGGAGTCGAAATTAGAGTACTGGTTTATGTGGATGACTTGGTCATCACGGGAAACACTGTACGCGCGATCGAAGAGTTTAAAAAATATCTTAGCACATGTTTTTACATGAAGGATTTGGGTGTGTTAAAATATTTTTTAGGCATCGAAGTCTCGAGAAGTCCAAAGGGGATTTATTTGAGTCAAAGGAAGTATGTGCTTGATCTTCTAGCGGAGACTGGGCTGTTAGATTCGAAACCGATATTTTTTCCTCTTGAGCAACATCATCGACTTGGTTTGGCAGTTGGTCCATTTCTTACAAACCCGGAATCGTATAGACGACTAGTTGGTAAATTGATTTATCTTGGTGTTACTAGACCCGACCTCGCATACTCTGTTCATATTCTGTCTCAGTTCATGAGTGCTTCGCGAGAGGAACATTAGGATGCTGCTGTTCGGGTTCTTCGATATTTGAAAAGTAGTCCGGGGCAAGGTATATTGCTTCGAGCGGACTGTGATCTTCAAATCACCGGGTGGTGTGATTCCGACTACGCCGGCTGCAAACTAACACGACGTTCTTGTACGGGCTGGTTTATTCAACTTGGACAGTCACCAATTTCTTGGAAAACGAAGAAGCAAGATGTGGTCAGTCAATCGTCGGCCGAAGCCGAGTATAGAGCAATGTCTATGACAACAAAGGAGTTGAAATGGGTGAAAAATCTTCTTCTCGATTTAGGTGTGGTGTTGACGCAACCGATGCGTCTTTCCTGTGACAATAAGGCTGCTCTACACATTAGTGCGAATCCGGTGTTTCATGAGAGAACAAAACATATCGAAAAGGACTGTCATTTTATCCGCGATGAAATCAAGGCAGGACGTATTGTTGCAGCTTATGTTCATACGACAATGCAACTTGCGGACATTTTCACTAAAGCATTGGGACAACGGGAGTTCGATGAGTTTCGAGACAAGCTGGGCATTTTGGATCTTCATGCTCCAGCTTGAGGGGGGTAATGGAGAATAGAGAATAGAATGTTTACATATTTTAGATATGCGTATATTTAGTTTGTACTTATCGTATATTCTCTTAGCTTGATCTTCAAGTTTTGTAAAATTGTATATATACTCGACCTTTAGGTCCAAAGCAATACACAGAAAATTCAGTCTTTGATCTCTTCTTTATTTATCATAAGAGGTCCCTCTTCAAAGCAAAGAGAATGTGTAAATCAAGTATATTCCTCTTTCATGACCACGAGGTCTTTAAATACACAAAGTGAACCCAAAAGGATCGAATAACTAATCCTAGAAACGAGGAACATAATTATCATAGTAGAAAATGGAATCGTGGAGTTGATCTCCCTTAAACGAAGGAAACCACTAAGCGTTTGTTTCTTCTTTTCTCTTTGATCAAGTTGTAGTTCAGTTTTGATCTTATCATTATCATTAGGATTGTGGTAAATATGCTTACACTATGTGACTCGGATTCCACATAATAGAATAGTTGTGGAACTCAGATGTCGGATCGTACTAAAGGTAGAAAGAACTGTTGCGACCTGCAAATGATAGCGCCTTTACAGCCCAAGAACTGTTGCTCTCTATCATTTGCAGGTCGACTGCAGCTCTTAAAATCAGTCATATCTGGTACTATAAACTTCTGGATTTCTACGTTCATGCTTCCTAAAGGTTGCATAAAACGGATTGAATCCCTCTGTAGTCGCTTCCTCTGGTCAGGTAATATCGAAAACAAAAAAGGAGCAAGAGTTGCATGGTCCACAGTGTGTTTGCCTAAAGCCGAAGGAGGTTTGGGGCTTCGGAGCTTTAAAGAGTGGAATAAGGTGCTATGCTTGAGATTTGTTTGGCTACTATTCTCAGATAATGGCTCTCTGTGGGCTAACTGGCACAAGTTTCATTATCTGCGAAACAATACCTTTTGGACAGTGAAAGAAGCACCAACGCACTCTTGGACATGGAACTCACTACTGAAGCTGAGACCTTTAGCAGAACAATTTATCAGAGCTAAGGTGGGTAACGGCCAGAAAACTAGTTTTTGGTTTGATCATTGGACTCCTCTCGGACCACTTATCAAGCTACTAGGCAGTGGAGGTCCTAGAGTGTTGCGACTGGCCATTAATGCTACTGTGGGAGACGCTTGTGATGACCAAGGTTGGACTCTGCCCGCCCCAAGATCAGACGCAGCTCTCTCGCTTCATGTGCACCTTACCTCCATTCAGCATCCAACCTCAAGCCTCGATCAAGACACGTACTATTGGGCCATCGAAGGGGTCCCTAACCAGGTTTACTCTTCGTCTAAAACTTGGGAGATACTCAGGCCAAGGCAAGAGGAAAAAGAGTGGTCGACATCTGTTTGGTTTAAAGGTGGCATCCCAAAGCATGCTTTTAATATGTGGCTTGTGCACCTAAACAGGCTACCGACAAGAGAGAGGTTGGTTTCTTGGGGTCTAGACATACCCTCCGATTGCTGTATTTGCTCAAGTGAAGTGGAATCTAGAGACCACCTTTTCCTAACCTGCAGTTTCGTTTCTGAGATTTGGAGACAAGTTCTCTCAAGACTGGATAACCATCATCGCTTGCTCTGCTCTTGGTCAGAGCTCCTTTTTGGATCAAATCACGCTCCCACAAAGCCCCGTCAACTCTCAGGAAGATAGTAGTTCAAGCCACTCTTTATCATATCTGGAAGCAAAGAAACAATGTCCTGCACAACCAACAGTCCCTACCCGTGCAAGCAGTTTTTAAGCTCATCGATCGCGAAGTCAAAAACATCATCACCGCGAGAAAACAGAGGAGAAAATTCAGAAATCTAATGGAGTTGTGGCTGCGATAAACCATCAATATCTTATCCCAGTTTGTTTTTTGTATCCTTGTTTTTACCTTTTTTTGCCAAGGATTCAAAATATTTTTAGGTTCTATACATTTTGTAAAACCTGATTGTTCATTTATATGATACTTACAGTTTAGCAAAACACAAAAAAAAAAAAAAAAAAAA
>NC_025703.1:26388955-26394511 GCF_000633955.1 Camelina sativa | reverse complement strand
AAAAAAAAAAAAAAAAAAAAAAAAACTTTCCAAAGAACTAAATTTTTTTTGAAAAAAAAAAGCTTCTTTGCAACCAACGTAATTCTTGATCAAAGACAAAGAGATGGCTTTCTTTTTTTACTTGCAAATTTAATTCTTAACGCAGATTTAATATTAAAATGCTTAATCAAAAATTAGAGGAGGTTTGAATTCGAGGGAAAAAAAAACTTCAACCGCAAAAAAGATCTTAGAACCATATAAAAAAAAAAAATCATGGAATACACAATCTATAGAAACTCTAACAAGTTTAAAAGAACAAATTAGGAAAAACAAAACCGGATCTCTGGAGAACTCTCAATTGAAAATTAAAAATGTGTAACGTGTTAATGGGCTTAATTAGTAAATATCGTTGTCCATAGTTTTCCTTTTTGACGGGGATGTGTTTGTGAGATTATTTTGTTTTGGTGAATTTATGTTTTGTTATATACGACTCCCGTCTTCTTAATTAGTTCTAACTACGTACGTGATTGCGAGTTTCTTTTTAAAGCATAAATGACTAAGGTAATAGATGTATTTTATGAGATTTTATCAAACGAATATGTGCATGAATGGTTACATATATAGATGCAAATCATGCAATCATGCATAACACGAACTAGAATTTAACTAACTCCCTGGAAGTGTATAGGATTTTAAAAAATTAAACATTTCATGTTTTTGGGTTTCTAAAACATTCTTGACTGACAAAACAGTTGTCCGATTGGAGTGTATATATATAATTTATCAAACAAATATCCTTCCTCCCAAAGAAAATAAAATAGAGTGTTGACAAAATAAAAATAGCTTATAGAAATTAGAAAATGATTTCATGAATATATTGATGATTTAATAAATAAGAAAAATAAAAGTAAGGATGCATATATGTAGAGAGCATGAGTGTGGACTCATGTAGGATAACAAAACTCTTTCTGTACTTCTTCTTCTTACTTCACTTCACCTCTACTGAGTTTCATTTTCTTCTCTTTTGTTAGTGACACAAGAGAGAACGTCTGTCACTGTTTCAGTAAATAGGTAACGACTTCCTTAGGATTTCAGCGTAGTAAAGATGCTAGCTTTCTTTCATTTTTGTGCTTCTTATTCAACGAAAACTATATTTTTGAAGTGATTCGGTTTGGTGCAGAAACGAGATAACAACGTCGTGGGTCACTCTAGGAAACTAAACATTCAGGTAACAGAGTCTTATTTTGCAGAAAGACTTGAACTTTTTGGGAAATGTAACCTAATGAAACATAAAAGCTCGCTTATTTATGAGAAAAAGTTCCATTTTTTTCAAGAATCAGAGAGAAAGACGAGTGTTTTTTGTGTTTGTTTTGTAGAAAGACTTGCACTTTTTGGGTAATGTAACCCAAGGAACCATAAAAGCTTGCTTATTTATCAGAAAAAAAGTTCATTTTTTTCAAGAATCAAAGCTAAAGACGAGTGTTTTTTTTTTGTGATGTGTTTGTTTTGTAGAAAGACCAAACCTTTTTCTTGTGAAATGAACCTCAGAGAGACATATAAAAGATAAAAGTTTGCATCTTGAGTTTATATTTTCCACCTAAGTTCGAATCTCATCTGTCTGCTCCGATCCTCTAGCATTTCTCCGTTTCAAGCTTCCATTTTTAAGACGTTTTGAGCTTCGTCTCTCCTCTATTCAAACACAAATCTCCAATAAACTTCTTGTGATTTCGATTTGGTTTGCCAGTTTTTGTCTCTCTTTCTTTTATGCGTGTCTTCCCTTGGCTCTGTTTGTTGATTTCTTTTCCTTGTTGGGACCTTTTAAATCTACAATCTTTTCTTAAGCGATGCTTAGAAGTTGGTTGTGCTTTTGTTACATGAGCACTAAATAGTTATGAAGTGGGTTTCGATGACTTGAAAAGAAATAACTTGATGCTAAAAGTTTATTGAGGTGTGTAGTGTAGAGCTTGATATGGAAAATATGTTGCTTTGATTTATCATTGCATTAGCATCTTAAATTTTATGATATCAATACTTCAACCTCTCTAATCTGTTATGTCTTTTGAAACCCTGGCAGGCACTCTGTCTGAACAAAGATGAGTGACCAAGGTCCAAATACGATCCCTGTGAAGGTAAGTGACAACATAACTATATGTTACTATGTTAGGCAATGTTAACTAATAACTACTAATAGGATTACTTATATGTTGTATATGTGTGTAGTGCAAGCTCACTATACCTAAAGAAGTTTATGAGTTCTTTGAGAGTGTTCAAAAGTATATCCCTGGTCCGATTATGGCTATGATCATATCCTCCAAACCTGATGATGATCAGATCGAAATTGTCGAGAAGGTGGAAACACTTCATACGCTTGGTGGAAAAAGCACACGGTAATATTCTATTAAATTATACTGTTATAGAATAATCAGTGGTTGTGTACGAAATATATGGGTTTACTAATAGTCGGTCGTCGTTATGTTTTATTGCAACTATCATGTGTTGGTTTTCAGGTCGTGTCCGACTCTTTGAAGGGTATTAACTGGAAAAAGTACATGGGTTGGATAAGAGATCAAGGACCTCATAGTGAGATCTCTTTCCCAAACTAATGATTCTATTGTGTGTATCTTGAATATCTGAAAGTTTTCTCATCACTTTCAACTTTCTATTTTCGCAGATACTTGCTGGGCTATTGTGGTTGCTGAGTTGATTAGTGCACTAAGATTTATTTTAAAGTATGATGCAACATACACTGATTATTCGGCTCAGTATTTGGTTGATTACGCTGATCAAGCTAAAGGATTGGAGAACCACTCAAAAGAAGGGCATTATTGTTACACACACTCTATCGCCAAAGGCTTAGAGTTTGTAAAGCATGGAGGTATACCATTGGCAAAACACTGGAAGTATGTAGGTTGTCGAAAGCCACCTGCTTATTCTCCACCAAAGGATCACTCTCATGTTCGTATAGCTTCAGTACAACGAAGGTATAAATTACATGAGGCATTACCCCAACTCCAGTTTCACCCCATTGGAGCATCCTTGGCTATCTTTCAACCAGATTATCAGAATATCAAAAAGGTACAAAACCATAAATTCAGATTTTACAACAACTTTTTTTATGATTTCATTAGACAACAAGCTTATGTATTCTATGTTTTAATTTGTTAGGGAAAGTACCGGGGACCTATGTCCAAAGGATCTATATATAAAGGTCTCCATGCTGTATCAATATCACTACAAGAAAACAATTGATTTGCGATGGAAGAATATCTAATAAATCCCTCGCAAATCGACTAAAGCAACGGATTTGCGAGGAAAGTCAATTCCTCGCAAATCGCTTCTCGCAAATTGGTCAACGTTGCAAATCCCTCGCAATATTTGCTAGGAACCAAATTTAGTTTCTAGTTAATCTCTCGCAAATTTTGCTATTACAATTGCAACTTTATTTTCGGTCGCAACCTTTGAAAAAAATTATTAATATGAAATTGAACCATAATTAGCCATTTTTGCAGTTTGTGATTAGAAAAATTTATTTTGATTAAAAGTAATTAAAACTGCACTTAAAATAAATAGTAGTTTACAAAAAACTTAATTAAATATTTCTATATATATTTATATGAAATAAAAACTTGATACAAAATATCAACATTAAAAAAAAATATATATACACCAAATTTACAAGTTACATAATCTATTTTGTTGACTTGTCTCTTTTTGTCGTTGACCCTTTAGTCACCACAGTCCACAGCTCCTTCGTGTCGTGACTTCTCTCTCATTGCTTTGCTATGTTCTTTTTAAACATTCAGTCTTCCTCTTTTCTGAAAATAAAAAATCACCAAAAATAAGATACACATACACACACACAGAAAGATTAATATTGATTTCAATACCAAGCTAACATCACAAAATCGAAGCAGTGAAGGAAAAGACTAACCGAAATTGTTGTCGAGCTTAAACCTGTTGCCTTTATTCGTTTTTGCTTTTGTGAATCTATAAAACAGAATAATATTCATAAACTGAGGAAAATAAACGAGATTGCAATACAAAACTCTAATTTTTTTTCAGCTAGGTGCCGACGAACGAAATCTAAGGACCGAAAAACATACCTATATCAGATCTGTTGTATAATCGAGAAAAATACCATTGGCTCCTCTGAACCACAAGCACCATCATCCTCCTTCCTCGCTCTTTACATCTCACGAACATCGCTACCTCTCCTCGCGCCGCCACCAGAAAAATATATTTTCGGTTCCCTCTCCAAATCATCATCTCCGCTATAAACGCTAAGCAGCCATGGCTAAGAGAGAGAGGGAAGGGAGCCATAGATCTCGTAGGAAGAGGAGATAATGTTAAGAGGTAGAGAAGGGAAGTCAAAAAAGTAAATCCATCCATTCCTTTTATTGTTATCAACGGTGGATATCAAATGAGGTGTGACCCTCTCCTTTAAGAATTAGCCAATCAGAAACAAGTCTGTTTATTTGTATTTTAAAAGTTTTTTCTTATGTTATCATTATACTAAAAAAGACAAACTAGAGTATATCACAAAAACTATTTACAAATAATTTGATAACATAATTAAGTTCATTCGCAAAATAATTAGAAAAACACAGTGTCTCAAATACCTTGCAAATATTGTTAGGGAATTGCTAAGGTCCCTCCCAAAAGTCTAGCAAAATTATAAAAAATATACAATTTTTGTTTCCAGATACTTAATTCTCCCAAATGTTTAAAATTTTAACAAATAAATCCATAAACTAAAATTCAAAAAAAAATCAATTTTTTGAAAAATCTGCTAGAGAATTGCGAGAAACCGTAGCAAATCCCTTGCAAAGTCTTTCGCGTTTAGGTTTTGAAGTTGTCATTTGTGTCAATATTTGCGAGGAAAATGCTATAACTTGAGTAGTTTGCGATGGATTTGCGACGGATTTGCTAAATGTCTAGCAAATCAGTCGCAAATTTGTCGCAAATCTTGAATATTATTTTATAAAACCCATCAAAAAAAATTTAAAAAATTAGTCAAATAAACTTTCAAGTATATTATAAGGTCCAATGGTCTCATCATACTCTTTTCTACCATCAAACTTTCCAAAATTATACAATTTTGCATTCCTCTAATCATTAACTATCTTCTACTATATCTTCTATATATGTTCATTACATTGAGACAAACATATATATATATATATATATATATCTCCGATAGTTTTGTGTTGCACTGCCCTATCTTTGATTATAAGTCTTGGATTCATCTTTTCAATCATTAATAGTAATGTAATTAGTCTTTAGGGTTTAGGGTTTGAAGTTTGAAATGCAATTGCGACGAATTTGCTATGCATCTAGCAAATCTGTCGCAAATCTTGAATATTATTTTATAAAAACCATCAAAATAATTTTTTTAGAATTGTTCAAATTAACCTTCAAGTATATTATAAAGTCCAATGGTCTCATCATACTTTTCTCTATCATCTTTTTAATCATTAATAGTAATGTAATTCAGAATAATTCACCTTATAAACATTCAATTGTATTTCATAATAATTCTTTAAAATTTTGTATATTTATAAAAAAAAAAAAAAAAAA